>NW_012267348.1:2224317-2242548 GCF_000151885.1 Dipodomys ordii | reverse complement strand
CTGCATCTATTGAGATAACCATGTGGTTCTTATCCTTGCTCCTGTTGATGTGATGAATTATATTAATTGATTTGCATATATTGAACCAGCTTTGCATCCCTGAAATGAATCCTGTTTGGTCATGGTGTATAATTTTTTGGATGAATTGTTGAAGTCGATTGGCCAAAATTTTGTTGAGAAGTTTTGCATCGATGTTCGTCAAAGAAATGGGTCTATAGTTCTCTTTCTTTGATGAGTCTCTGCCTGGTTTTGGTATGAGGGCTGTAATGGCTTCATGGAAAGAGTTTTTTAGTGAACTTTCACTTTCATTTTCATTACAGAGTTGAAGGAGTATTGGTGTGAGTTCTGCTTTGAAGGCTTTGTAGAATTCAGCTGTAAATCCATCAGGTTCTGGGATTTTCTTGGGTGGGAGGTCTCTTATTACTGTTTCTACTTCAATGCTTGATGTGGGTCTGTTAAGTTGATTTAAATCATCTTGGTTTAGTTTGGGCATATCGATATTTGCTTGAAAATCGTCCATTTCTTCCAGATTCTCAAACTGAGTGGCAAAGAGGTTTGAGAAATATTCCCTTATAGTGTTTTGAATCTTGGTTGTTTCTGTGGTGATGTTTTCATTCTCATCTCTGAGTTTGTTTATTTGGGTGTGTTCTCTTTTTTTTCTGATAGGATTTGTTTAGGGTCTGTCAATTTTCTTTTCTTTTTGATTTTTTTTTATTGTGAAAATACCATTCAGAGGGGTTACAATTACATGAGCAAGGTGAGTACATTTTTTTTGGGGGGGTCCGGTCATGGGGCCTGAACTCTGGGCCTGGGCGCTGTCCCTCAGGTCTTCAGCTCAAGGCTAGCGCTCTACCACTTGAGCCACTGCACCACTTCCGGCTTTTTTCTTTTTGCTTATGTGGTGCTGAGGAATGGAACCCAGGGCCTCTGGCATGCAAGGCAAGCGCTCTACCACTGAGCCACCTTCCCAGCCCCATAATTTCTTATCAAGCATTTTTGCCTCCTCCTTTGTTTCCCCTTACTATCCCTTTTTAATTTTTTCGAAGCACTAACTCTTTGTTTTGTTGATTCTTTCTTTGTTTTTTTTTTGTTTCTAATTCATCTAAATCTGATTTAATTGTAATTATTAGTTTCCATCTACTGGATTGGGGTTTAGGTTGTTGTTCTTTTTCAAGGAGCTCCAGGTGTCTCATTAAATTGTTGGTTCAGATATCTCCAATTTGTTGATATAGGAACTCAGAGCTATAAACTTGCCTTTTCTGTGTCCCAGAGGAGCTGGAAATTAGTGTGTTCATTTTGTTGAATATCATCAACATTTGAATTTCCTTTCTAATCTCTTCCATGACCCACTGGTGGTTCAACAGTGTGTTGTTCAGCCTCCATGTGTTACAGGACTTTTTTTGGTGGCTTTTGTGTTGAGTTCTAATTTTATTCCCTTGTGGTCTGAGAGAATGCAGGGAATAATTTCAATGTTTCTGAAATTGGATAAATTTGCTTTGTGATGTAAAATGTGGTCTATTTTGGAGAATGTTCCATGTGCTGCTGAGAAAAACGTGTATTCTGATGCAGCTGGGTGAAATAGTCTGTAGATGTCTTTTAAGTCTAGTGATCTATGCAGTTGTTTAGATCTGAGGTTTCTCTACTGAGTTTTTGCCATGCCAAGTTGATCTATCCAGCAGGGACAGTGATGTGTTAAAGTTCCCAACAATTAATGTCTTTTGATCTTTATGAGATTTGAGGGAAAGTAGTGTTTCTTTGATAAATTTGGGTGCTCCATTGTTTGGCAACTAGATATTTAGAATTGTAATATCCTCCTGAAGGAGAGATCCCTTAATTAGTACGTAATGACCTTCTTTGTCTCTTCTGGATAATTTTAATTTGAAGTCTATGTTATCTGATATTAGGATTGCAACTCCCACCTGTTTATGGGGGCCACTTTCTTGGAAGATTTTACGCCAGCCCTTTACTTTCAGAACATGTTTGTTTTTGTGGGCAAGATGTGTCTCTTGAAAGCAGAAGATAGAAGGATCTTGATTTTTGATCCAACTAGACAGTCTATGCCACTTAATTGGAAAGTTAAGTCCATTAATGTTGACAGTTAGGACTGAGAGGTGTTTGGTGGTTCCTGCCATGTTATCCACCTTCCTATGATTCTTGGATTCTCTATTGGGGGTGGTTTCTTGGCCTTTATTGTGCTTTTGTTGGTTTTCTATGTGTAGGACATCTTTAAGTATCTTTTGTAGGGCTGATTTGGTGGAGATGTATTGTTTTAGTTTTTCTTTGCTATGGAAGGTTTTTGTTTGACCTTCTATTATGAAGGAGAATTTAGCTGGGTAGAGTATTCTTGGTTGATAGCTGTTTGTCTTTAGGGTGGTATACATCATTCCAGGCTCTTGCTTTAATTGTCTCTGCTGAGAAATCTGAAGTTATTTTGATTGTTATTTTATAGGTGATTGATCTTTTCTCCTTGAAAGCTTTAAGGATCCTCTTCCTTGGTCTGAATTGATCCTGTGTGGATTATAATGTGACAGTGGGATGTCCCGTTTGGGTCTGGTCTATTTGGGGCTCTAATGGCTTCTTGTATCTGAATAGGCCTGTCTTTTTGCATGTTTGGGAAGTCCTCTGCTAGGATTCTGTTAAATAAATTTCCTAGACCATTAACTTCTGTCTCTAGGTGCTCCTCTACACCCATTAACCTCAGATTAGGCCTTCTGATGGTGTCTTCTAAATGTTGAATAGATCTATCATATATCTTGGATTTGTCTTGAATAGTTGTATGTTGTTCCTCTATATTATTTAGGCTGGATTCCATCCCAGAGATTCGATCTTCTGTATGGCCTAACCTACTGTCAAGACTTTATACTTTTTGTTTTTTATTTCCTTTCCTTCTAATTGTCCAGCTTTGATGGCTTCAAATTCTTTGTTGGAGTTTTGTCTTACATCTTGTATGGACTTCTTTATTTCTTTAATTTGTTTTTGAGTGTTCATTCTCAAATCCCTTAGTTGATTGGTTATGGTTTCATTGGACTCTTTTTCCTTCTGATGAGCTCCATTCAGCATTCCATTTTGTGTCTTCCCTGGATTCCTTCAGCTGTCTGTTTTTGGATTCCATGAATGCCTCTGTTAATCTTTGTCTATTCTCATCTTGCTCACATAATTCCTGTATTAATCTTTGATTAGCTTTCTCACACTTATGAAATCCCTGTATTACTCTTTGGTTAGCCTCATCACACTCACACTTTTTCCTGTCCCGCTGATGCGTTTCCCTGTCATGCTCACACAAAATCCTTTGCAAGCTTTCAAATTTTTCATTCAGTATGTTTACCAGTAATGTTTATAGAGCATTTTGGGAATTCTCCTCTGGATTATTCATTAACTGCTCTGTCATCTGATTGTCATGAGTGGGAGTTGAGATTCCTGGATTTGCCATTTTTCTTGTGTTTCTCTGCCTTGTTCTGCCCATTTGGTATGAAAGCAAAACGAATATCATGCTATAACACTATTTTAAGGCAAGCATCAACAAGAACACTATAGTTGCACAGATTGTTTGACACAGTCAAAGTGAGTACAGATACAGTCTAGTTCAACAGATGCAATCTAGTTCAACAACAAACAACTATGGATTAATGGACTAAAAACGACATATAAGGAGTTATCAGACCAGAAATTAATAGGTTTAGGGTGAATTGTGGGGAGAAAATAAGATTAGAGGAATGTGAGGAGGAAAAGGAAAGAGGGAATTTAAACAAGATGTAAATTCAAAGAGAGGAAACAGATAGAAGGAAAGGAGGAGATAAAGAAAAAAGGAAAAATGAAAAAATAAAAAATTTTAAAATGAAACACTTAAAAATTATATAAGTATAAAGAAATAATACTACTATTAAAGGAATTAAGGCTGAGAGTTTGTTAATTGAGTAATTTCTAAATTAGGTATGCACAAAATAAAGGATAGTCTAATAATCGAAGACAGGTATATATCTAGGGATGAGCAGAACAGCAAGTAAGTCACACAAAAATAAGCCAAAAAAGACCAAAAGGGAAAAGAGCAAAAAGAAATAAAAAACATCAATAATAATGATGAAAAAAACAATTTTTAAATAGGTAGAAAAAAGAGTGATTTGATTTTTTTTGGGGGGAGGGAATGTGTCTCCCCTGTGTCTGTAACCAGTCTCGGTGGAGTCTCTGGTTTGCTTGTGGGGTTTGCTTGACTGGTTTCTTAAGTCTGTTTGTTTGAGCAGGCAGAAAGAAGCTCAGCATTACCCAGAACTTTACCACCCTCCTCCCAGGCTAGTTCAGTGGGAGAAAGATCTACTTTAAGTATTACAAAAGGGGGAGATGACTGTTTCCTCTAGCTTGGAGTTGCTATGATGGGGCTAGGTTGTGGATAGGGTTGAGGCCTTCAGCAATTAATAGCTTTACCCTGAGGGGCTAGCTCCTGAGACAGTCAGAGCCCAGCCTGGAGCCATTCTCTGGTTTTATGCTTACTGAGTTTCAATTGTTTTTCTTTTACCCTCCTGCGCTTGGTCTGCTGCCATGGCTGTAGTGGGGAGGGGCAGCCTCTGTTTCTGTTTACCCAGTGAAGAAAGTCACTCCACCATGGGTGGAGCTTTCCCTGCCTGGGAAGGGCAACTTTCCCCTGGGGGGATCTGAGCTGGGCATATCAGATTCCTGTGACCTGTTGAATGGCTCCTATTGTCTTCTTCCAAGGCCTGAGTTGTATGCTAGCTGCTCTGGCCGGGTCTTTGTCAGTATGAAAGATGGAGTTCTTCTCTAGTGGTGGGGGAGAGGCTTCCTCCCACTGCTGCCCCATGAGAAGGAGTGAGGATGTATTGGGGTACTCACTCCTATCCCTTGGTTTCAGGGCCATCCACTGTCTGCAACTGTCTGTGGTCAGCATGATGAAGATTTCTGCTCCTTGTCAATTCTTTCTGGAGGTGAGAAGAATCTGCTTGCACACCACCTCTGGCGCCTTTGTCCCAGGCTCTTCTCTGGCTATATGGTAGTCATGGCAGTAGCCATCATCATAGCTGCCACTGCCACCACTGCAGACCACAGCAAGTGCTCAAACCCATCTCGTTTACCAAGCTGCCTGGATTTTTTTCCTCTCTGGCCAAACTCTCTGTACTATGATGGCACACTTGGTGTGACTCTCTAGCCTAGGACTTTTTACCAGAACACTAAAACTGCTTTCTGTATGAGAGCTTGATTAGTCCCCAGCTTCTCCTCCACCATATTCCTCCTGAACATTTCCATTTATATACATGTGCTTCATGGCTTCTTCTGTATGGTGGGACCAGATTGTAGGAGGCTTCTTAAGGTTTTAGGTCTAGATAAGACCTTAAGAGACCAGCCTATTCCCCCTACAAATAGATCCTAACAGGATGAAATTGGATTAAAATTGCCAACAAATGTTCAAATTATGTGTTTTCCCCATAGGCATCAAATTAAATAATGAAAACAATCGGCAGGTAGTATGATATGAAGTTGTTTTTGTTCTTCATGGCTTGTGCAATGCTCAGCACTACTCCCTCCTAATCTAATAAAACAAGTCTGTGAATCACAAGAGCATCTCTTTTTATCTGAAGTTGCATTGATGAAATCCAGGAGGGTGACTATAAAAATTAAAAATGAATAAATAAACAACTTACTTCTTTGATCCAAATCCACCTTTCATAGCCAAACTCCATTTCTTTCTTGGATTTAGAATCTCCATGTCTTCCTATGGCTCTTTAAAAAATGTGAATGAACCTATCCCACCCTGGTGCTAGGTTTTGACACAAGCACCGTGGGTCAAGAAGCCCTCCCATGGGTAAGCCTTTAAATAACCAGGAAAAGAAAGGAAGCCAGGGTTGGGCTTCTGGGTATGAGTAGGCTCTGTGGTGATCTACTTGTTCTTAGGGCTAGGATACATTCTGAGAAAATTGATGTAGACAGCCTCTTCCCACTGGCAACAGCACAAAACCTAGATGACATAATTCACAGCATAGGAAATGAGGAGCAGATAGGAAACACACACAGGGCTACTGTTTGTCTTCCAAGGGGAATGCACATATTGAATAGATTACCAAGAAGAATCCTTTAAGTTGGCAAAATAGATTCATTCAAGAGATAACAGCAGAGAACCAGGGAAGGACAGGGCAGAAAGACAAGGAGCTTATAAAAATGGAATATGACAGGGACTTGTTTGGTCATCTAATTTCTAGAACTTTCTGCCGCTCCTGGAAGTTCCAAGTTTAGCAATACTGAAATTAGGCACTGATATGTAGGCTAATGGGACCTTGCTCTCAGAATATCCGATACGAGGCTAATGTCTTAATTATTTTCCATTACATAGGAGAGAGATTTTTCCATACACTTAAATGAAAGAAATTACATAGAAGCTAATTACTTGTAATCACTCTGAAATTTGGGCTTCTGGAAATACTTTGTATCTAAACAGCAAATGTAGGTTCTGTCCTTTTCTGTCAAATCTAGCACTTGTCTAGTGGAGTGGCAGCACAGCTGCCTTTCCCCTTGAAGAAGAAAAAAATACATGCACGCACGTACACACACATGCACACACTGGGAGTTTAATGCCTCTATCAAACCAACCAAAATTTACTCAGTGGTATCCACAGGCAGCTATGTCTTTGAACATATCTTCTTTTCCCTTGCTTGAGAAAACAGACCCAAAGAACCAAAGGCTCTATGGTTTCCCTCATTTGTAATAATTAGTATTATGTCTAGGATAGTCCTAGCAGATGATCACCATAGCTCAATAGCTACATACATATATAACCTTGTAAGATGATGCTAATTGAAATGAACTCTGAGATATGGAAATAAGATGTTTTTCTTTGTTGTTGTTGTTGTTGTTGTTGTGTGAAGTTATTTCTTTTTTCTTTTTTCCCCCTTTGGTTTATCCTCTGTTATCACTGTATTTGATTTTGGTACCCTGTGTCTTGTATATGCATTTATCTGATTTGGGAAAGGGAAAGAGAATAACAAAGTGAGACAAAGGGCAAAGGGTGGATCAACACAACAGCAATACTCACTATGTTGGACATGAACTTTACAACTTGGGAGGGGGTATTGGGGGAGAGGAAAAGTGGGAGAAAAAGGAGGAAGGGGGAGCAATGAGGCACAAGAAACGTACTCATTACCTTAGGTACGTAACTGTATGTAACCCCTCTGTACATCACCTTGACAATAAAATTAAAATGAAAACACTGGAAAACTACAGATATTTTTGTAACAGAAACAATTTTTCCCCTGAAAGAACGACAAATGTAACATTTATTTCCTCAGCTACCCCAGACCAGTGAAAGACAAAGAGAAAGTGACAGCCGCTACACAGCTGGAATTGTGAGCACTTGAATTTCCCCCAGAGGCCCAAGCATTCCTTGCTGCTGGGAGGGTTGTAACACCAGGCAAGAATGACAGACTCTTCCTTCCCAATTGTCCCCTTTGAGATTAGCTCAAGTGCACAGGCTATGGGGGCTTATCCTTATATGGATGGGACAAACCTGGGACTGGGGACCATTTTCTCTACTAGACGAATTCCTGTCTAGTGTGGTTCCTAAGATGAACAGGACCATAAAAGAGAAGCAAATAAACTGTAATTTCCAGGACCTTTCATTTGTTCAATAAGCCATGCTGGGCTGATTGCAATTGCTCTGTAAAGCCTCTCTTGCTTACCAAAATCACGTGGATTTGTGAATTGTAGCTTGGGTCTGGTATGGTTAAATATCAAGATGCAGGTTGACTAGTAGTCTAATCCTGGTTCTTTCTGAGTGAGAACCAAGGGAATCTGTGCTCGCTGGAGCCAGTGAAGGCTTCAGGGGAAAAAGGTAAATCTCAGGCTCAGGTAAGGGATCCTCTCAATCCAATCTCTTTGGAACTGAGTCTAGCATTGTTTAGTGGTTTAAAATGTGCTAGAGTCAAGTCAATGAAGATTTTTGCTAAAACTGAACCCTAGTCAAATATACAATTACTCTAAGATTCTTACCCTATTTATAAAATGAAGGTGTTTACCACCTTCCAGGTTGTAATTGAGCTTTTGAATGAGTAAATCTGTGCACTGCTCACACCTGCAGGGAATAAGCATTTTCCAAGAGGGATGCCCATGTCTAATACTGGAAAAGTTTGCTGAAATCAGGGCAATTCACCCACAGTGGGTCTCATAAATCGAGTCCAACATTTGGAAGCATGATGTGCACAAGTCATTGGTAATCATTCTCCAAGAAAGCAGTGATGTAGTGCAGGGCTTGATTTGTAGCCTTGTCAGCTGTAAGAAGCTACAGGGCCTCCCGAGTGGAGCCTCTGATAAGAGAATGTAGTTACAGGCTCATGAACATGATTAAGCACCTTCCACTTATTCTCAATGGAGACTTAATCATATATAACACGTATTTCCTTGACAGCGTTTGCCAAAGCTTCAGAGATCCAGAATTGTTATTGCTGCAATTATTAACAAGGATAAGTGATTCTAGGAATGATGCTAGGAATTATAATAATGAGACTTGTACAAGTGAAAACAATTATAATGCAGGAAGCCTTAGTCTTTCATCATCCTCAACTGGTGGTGGAGCTCAGCTGTTAATAACTACATCTCCAGCTGTTTAAAAAAATTGCCTCCTCTGTTCTATGGCCTCTGAAACCAAAGGGGAATCATGGCACAATTCTGGAACAATTTTAGAGATTGAAGAGAAATCCCACTAATCGTGAGTTGGCAGGCTAAAGGTGATTATTTCTTTATATCTGTTTCAATTTTTCTACAATGAGATCTCAAGCCTCTTTATTGAAGGAAGTTCTGGATCACAAAGATGTGGATTTAAATCCTGGATGTGCTAGGTTTTGTTTTCTTTTGTTTTTGGCTTATGTTTCTTTGTGTTTAGTCACATACATTTTAGTTTCAGTTTTTTTGTTTTTGTTTTGTTTTGTTTTGTTTGTTTTTGTACTGGTATTGGGGTTTGAATTCGGGACCTGAGCACTACCTCTGAGCCTTTGGGCCTCACCACCACTTCTGGCTTTTTGCTGGTTGATTGGAGATAAGAGTCCCATGCTTTGCTGGCTTTAAACCATGATCCTAGCTCTCAGCCTCCTGAGCAGCAAGGATTATAGGTAAGAACCACGGGTGTCCTGCTGGGTCTCAGTTTTTGCATCTGCACAAGGGAGGAAGTAAAACACACATCTGGTGAGGATGGCATGAGACTACACGATCTTGGTACAACCTTGCCCCATGGACAGCAGCAAGTAAATAGTAGGCATTATTGTGTTTTGGTTTATTATTTGTTCTTATCTGAAGAAACAAACCTTAAAAAAAGACAACTAGGAAAATGAATGGACTTTAAAACATTAAACTCAGAAAGCATTATGATGTAAAAAGGGAAAACTTTCTTCCCTAGAAGAGAAGATGCAGCTTATTTAAAAAGGAGAGGAACATTCCTGCATAATGATGGGCAAGTAACCCAGCCCTTCCCAGGAGTAAGCTCATATGATCCTCCCCCATGGGAGTTGGTCTGAGTGGACATTGTTCACAATTTGAGCCCAAAGAGGTAAGGTTTAATTTTAAAATTAGAATGGGGTCTACAATTCTATGCACCTCCCTCCTTCTGTATGCAGAATGCTGCTGGGCATGTAAGGCCAGTGGTGAAATTTAGACTCAGCCACCAAAGTGGGAGGCTGAGAGTCAAAACCGGGGCAAGGTTGCATTACCTGGTAGTCAGTGATGCTTTTTCTCAGACATCCTCTTCAATGTCAAGCCATGTATTCCAAGTGCTGCATCCACCCAGAGGGGGCGCCTTTTGCTAATTCAAACTAAAGGACAAGCTTGGCTAAGTGGGCCCTCAGCCAGGCAGTGACCCATGCTTCATCCCTCAGGGTCCTCTTGGAGAAGGGGAAAGAATTCAGTATTTATATATCAATACAACTTTGCTTCCCACTTGCTTTTCTAGTTCTTTCCCTTGAGGTAGAAAATGGTGCAGGTTTGTGATTGTGTGTGTGTGTGTGTGTGTGTGTGTGTGTGTGTGTGTGTGTTTACATCCTGTCTTAAAATCTTTTTATTGAGTTTTATCTAATATGAAATGCTTTTCCTATCAATTAAACAGGCTATTTAAAAGATTTCTTTTTTATCCACATGGTTCTTCATTATTTACAATTCTCTGTGACTCGAGTTTATTTGAAAACTTGGATATCTCACTCGTCAGACCAACATCCAAGTTGTTTCTATAAATAAAAAGCCTGGAGCCACTTAACTTAATTTCAAAGACTCTTCTACATGAAGTTAAATAGAATAGTCTGGAGTTTTCTGGTATTAATCTATGATTTTATTTTAAATAGTAGTATTATGTTGCCATTTTATTTTATTGTACTTTTTTAAATGTTCCAGGATCACTTGTGAAATGAGCAAGGTTATAATAATAAATGATGCCTCTTAAACATGCTAAGTCTTCTCTAATTTCTGCTTATTTTTATGAACACTCAGGACAATATTGCTTGGTTTTCAAACCTTATCATTTCAGACCAGTAGAACCCTCAATAGGCTATTTGCAATCCTGAGTCATGAGACCATTCATTCCTGAGACTGGAGGGTTTTTACTTGGCCAGGACTCAGATCATTCTACCCTGGGCTCTGAACCTGAGGATGGATGTTGATATGAGTCAGATTTCTCTTTAGCAAAGGCTGTGTCCCCACTCTGCAAAAGTACTTCCTCTGTCAAGGACCTAAGAGTCTGGCAGGAGTGATCAAGTGTATTCAAGTTCCTTTCATAAAGAATTTATAAATGATGATGGGGCTGGGCTGGATCTTACTCATCATTACACATTTCCTACCCTACTCAGCAACGAACTTTACAATAGTCGGACCTCAGTTAAAACCTTCTATATTGAATCAAGAGCTCCTTAACCCCAGCTTGAATCTAATAATAATAAAATGCCAAGTAAAGAATGAAGGGACAGAGAATTACCTTTAGGGAACAATATTTAGCCATCTGTTTATCCATTTATTTCTTGCCTTACATCTGAAAGATCTGAAGGCAAAGAGGAAGGATGAGTGAAAGGGGGGAGTAAATGAGCTAGGATCTGCAGACCAGGTAAAGATTTAGAGGGTAGAGATGATGATGACACTGATCAAGATGCATTATATACATAAATAGATATGCTGAATTGAAAACCCTTTGCACAACTACTTAAAGATAATGAGAAATAGCGTTCAGAGTTGAAGAAGAAAGATCCGGAGGAATAAAAATTTTAAAGACTATCTTACGGTTGGATTGTTGTATGCTGGACTTGGGAAGTCTAAGAGGTATCCTCTGGCTGGAGACTAGGGATCATGGAAGGAAGTAGTTGGACGGGATATGGAAAAGGATCCTAAAGCCAGTTATAATGGCCCTCGTTCACAAACTAATCCCAAAATGTATGAACAAAAGGGCACAGCATAGTCTAGCAGAGAGAACCAGACTACTCAGGAGTACAATGCTGGGTGCAAATGCATATCTCTACTTTTCTGCCTCTTCACACATTTGTAAAATATGGGACATGTTAGAGTTGCCTTGCGTTGACCTGTCCACTTAAAACAGTAACATCAAGTTTTCCTTTATCAATCCTAAGTAATTATGCTTGACACAATTATTTCTAAAGAACAAGTTAAAAATAATTTTTCTTATGCTAGTACTGGGGCTTCATCCCAGGGCCTGGATACTGTCTTAAGGTTTTGTGCTCAACTAGCACTCTACAACTTGAGACATACCTTCACTTCTGGCTTTTTAATGCTTATTTGGATATAAAAGATTCATGTGCTTTTTCTGTTCAGGCTGGCTTTGAACCCTGATCCTCAGATATCAGCCTCTTGTGTAGCTAGAATTATAGGTATGAAACAGCCACGTACAGCTAACAAGCCCACATTTTAGATATGGTGTTTAAAAAGCAATATTTGATTTAATTTTTGCCATTTACAACATTTAACTATTGTGGGAGTATTCTGGGTATTTGTTGATTAGTCATTTACATTTAACTTTTCTGGGAGCATTTGAGTTACTTGTTGATAAGTCATGTTTGTTTGTTTTTCTTTAAGCAAATTCCTGGCCTATCTGGTATTTATTTCACAATTACCTTTCGGGAAATTTATCAGACCATCAGTACTTCTCCAGATGCTCTCAACACAGACTCCAGAGCATGTAGAAACTTCCATGTATCTAACAAATGACCTCTACATGCCTTCTGTGAGTATGTAGAGCCCTACATATACAACTGAGTGATATCTGAAATTGGCCACTTAGGCCTCCTCATTGTAAAATGAAGGTCATTTGCAGGTAGGACATCTGGGAAAATGTAATAAGCAGTAATTTTCTATATTCATTTGTAACAAACAGCAAAGAAAAATTCTTTTGTTAAGTGCTTATATTTTCTTTTTTTGGGGGGGGGGGTCAGGTCGTGGGGCCTGAACTCTGGGCCTGGGCGCTGTCCCTCAGCTCTTCAGCTCAAGGCTAGCGCTCTACCACTTGAGCCACAACGCCACTTCCTGCTTCTTTTTCTTTTTGCTTATGTGGTGCTGGGGAATCGAACCCAGGGCCTCATGCATGCAAGGCAAGCGCTCTACCACTGAGCCACCTTCCCAACCCCAAGTGCTTATATTTTCATTATGCTGTTCATAAACCCTTTTAACAAGTGCAACACCAAGTTTTATCTACATTGATGAGGCAGTTTCCTTCTATAGCCATGGTTTTACATTCTGAGGATTCAGGCACCTGCTGTTAACTATGAAGTGAAAATGTTAATTGAAAAATTCTAGAAATGAAGAGTTAATAACTTTAAAGAGTTGATAAGTTGTTGTAAATGTTCTCTTATATAGTTATTAATATCTTACTATCTCTAATTTATAAATTACTTTATAACATAGGCATATATATATATATATATAATAGTACATATTCATTACCTCCCATGGTCTCAGGCATCCCCTAGGCATCAGGGATGGATAAAAGAGAATTGTTACACCCATTTCCCCTACATTTGTATTTCCTATATTTGGTTCATCCCTAAATGAAATGTTCTTATTTAATTGGTCAAATAATGATCGAGTAAATGGAAAATGAATTTATGAATATTTTAACCATTTATAGAATTATAAATAACCACGATGTTATTATCAATATTTTGATTATCCTTATTCTGAATGCATGGCAAGGCTGAACTTTGCTACCATCTAGAAAGCAAGAGAGCAAGTGCACTAAAGCCATGAGTATAAGTGATGTCCCCTATCTCCAGTGGGAGCCTGTAAGGCCCAGAGAGGAATATGCCCAGTCCCTTTCCTTTGACAAATTAACTGCTGATGTTCCAGATCTGCAAGCTTCAAGAGCCTGTGCCAGGTACATGAATTAGAACCCACAGCCACCAGTGCATGAGGTGCATCAGTGCACACAGAAGAAATAACCCTGTCCTTGTTTTTATCACAAGGTGATCATACAGGCACATGCAAGTGCATCCCATTACTTTCTATCCACTTTCTCCTCTATGGTAGCATTGTGTACAGTGCAATACAAAACCACAACCAAGAAGCAGACATTAATTAAATCCACTGATTTTCAGCTGCTTTACATGAACTCCTCAGACTACACGTGCTTGTATATATTTAGTGCTATGAAATTTTACTAACACAAAGGCACAAGCCAGAAGAATTCCAGCATACGATGTCTTCTGTCGTCATAGCACCTCCTTGCCTCTGCTCCCTACTAATCTATACACCTTCACATTAGCCATTTTAAGAATACATAACTGGAATCACAAACTATAAATTCTTTAAAATATTCTAAAGGTGGAAATGGCGCTTTGGCTCAAGTAGTAGAGCACTAGCCTTGAGCTAAAGAGCTGAGAGACAGCAGCCAGGCCCAGAGTTCAAGCCCCATGCCCGACCAAAAAAAAAAAAGTTAAGGCAAAATATATACAGCATAAATTTTGTGGGGCTGGGAAGGTGGCTCAGTGGTAGAGCGCTTGCCTTGCCTGCAAGAGGCCCTGGGTTCGATTCCTCAGCACCACATAAGCAAAAAGAAAAAAGCCGGAAGTGGCGCTGTGGCTCAAGTGGTAGAGCGCTAGCTTTGAGCTGAGAGCTGAGGGACAGTGCCCAGGCCCAGAGTTCAGGCCCCACGACCGGACCAAAAAAAAAAAAAACCATAAATTTTTTCATTTTAATGTCCAAATACAGTGTCATTAATTATATTCACAATATCATACAACCAAATATATAACCTTTAGGAATTAGCCTTTTTGTCACTTAGAATGACCTTCTTGATACCTATCAAAGGTGTATATATCAACAGTTCATTCTTTTTTTTATGATTGAGTAGTCTTCCACAGTTTAGCTGTATGACTGTGTTTAATTATCCACATACTGAAAGACTTTTGGATTGCTCTAAACCTCCATAATATCTCTAAATTGGAGGTTTGGAGGTTTAGAGTTATTATAAGGAAAACTTCATTCATAATATGAATACCTGGGTATAGGATTTTGTGGGTTTGTAAGTTTTCTTTTCTTTGTGGTAAATACCTAGGACAAGTGCTAGGACCTGTGGTTGGTACCCATTGGCACTTTTCTTGAAATTATGGTGCTAATTTCTATTGGTGCTAATAGGATATTTACCAGAAGACTATTTAATTCTAAGCCAATGTAAAGTCTTTGAGTTTGCACTCTATTTCCTTATAAAGTATTATGGCCAACTAATAGAGCTGTAGATGGTAGATAAAAGATAATAGTTCTCCTGATAGATGGAAAACATTTCTGATTATCCAAAAGCTTCTTTTCCATCATCATTCTTGCAGATTTGGCAGTCCATGCTCAGCATTCTCCTCAGCAAGCACTGAGACAGAAGAAGATAATCACTTAACAGGAGTAAGGACAGGCTATAATTCTCCCCTGGAAGAACAGGTTTCCAGGAGAGCTGCCAATGTTGGTTACCTTTTATTAGCTTCCTCCCAATAAGTAATCTTTTATGACAAAGAAAGCTCCTACCCATAGCTGGATATGGTTTCCAGCATATGCAATGATGCCTTGCTACTCTCTGGCAGACAGAAGCAGTTTCTCAAGAAAGAGATTGAGATTGTAGAAATGTAGAAATAACATTTAAGGATGGAGGGCTTTTCAGTAGGAAATAGAGCATGATGACTATAAGAATGTCTGACACTCAGGATATTAAGGCTACTAGAGCTCTGAAGTTGAGAACCTAAGTACCCTGATTCCAAGAATGTGTGTTACTTATTCTCTATCCATTCAATAAATTTTACTGAGTACCTACAGTGTGAGCTATGGACTCTTCCAAACAAAAGAGATAAAACTTGTACCCTTATATATCTTACATTATACAATGGAAAGAACAGTTTCATGTATGAGTAATGTTTGATATTATGTTAGGGAAAAGTGTCTATTGTGGGGGGAAATAGAGCAGAGTGAATGGAAGAGGGAATGTAGGAGAGTGGACATACAATGGCAGAAAGAAGATGAACCTATTACAATAAAGCAGGGGAGGATACAGGTACAGACCATTACTTTCTAAAGAGGGCTCCAACTTCTCAGGACAGGTGTGTGTGTGTGTGTGTGTGTGTGTGTGTGTGTGTGTGTGTGTGTGTATGTGTGTGTGTGTTGGTATTGAGGCTTGAACTCAATGTTGTGTGTGTGTGTTGGTATTGGGGCTTGAACTCAATGTTGTGAATGTCTCTTGGCTTTTTCTCTCAAGACTGGTGCTCTACCACTTGAGCTATCAATTGCTGAGAATCTAAGAGCAAGAATTGACAAATGGGATTGGTTCAAGGTAAAGAGCTTCTGCATATCAAAGTAATGATGATTTCCAGAATCAAGAGACAATCTATAGAATAGGAGCTCTCAAAGTTATTCATTGGTCAAAGAATTAATATCCAGAATATATAAAAAGCCCAAAATATTAAGCACTAAAACAACAAATAACCCAACTAATAAATGATAAATGAATTGAGCAGACAGTTCTAGAAAGAAGTAAAACAAATGGCTAACAATGGAGAAATGTTCAGCATACTTATCCATAAAGGAAATTATGACCATATTAAAACTTCAGTGAGGGCTTGGAAAGTGGCTCAGTGGTAGAACACTTGCCTTGCATGCATGAGGCCCTGAGTTCGATTCCTCAGCACCACAAAAGCAAAAAGAAAAAAGCTGGAAGTGGTGCTGTGGCTCAAGTGGTAGAGCGCTAGCCTTGAGCTGAAGAGCTGAGGGATAGCGCCCAGGCCCTGAGTTCAGGCCCCACAACCAGACCCCACCAAAAAAAACAAAACTTCAGTGAGATTCCATCTCACTCCAGTCAGAATGCTTATCACCAAAAAAACACAAATGCTGATGAGTATGCACAGAAAAAGGATCCTCCTATACTACTGACAGAAAGGTAATTAATGTAGCCACCATGTAAATTAGCATGGAGATTCTTCAAGAAACCAAAAATAGAACTACTATATTATCCTATTCTATCATTCCTGGCATGTATCTGAAGGAATGAAAGCAATACACAAAAGAGATAGCTGAACATCCAGGGGAGATTATTTACAATAGCTAAGATGTAAAACCAGCCTAGGGACACAATAACCAAACACTGGATTAAGAAAGCAGGATTCACATACCATGTTTCATTCTATATAGAATGAAATTATGTAATCTTGCAGGAAAAGAAGTGGAACTTGAGATCATCATATTAAGCAAGGCAAGCCATGCACAGATAGACAAATATAATGTTGTTACTCATATGTGGAATCTAGACCTTAAAAAGTATGACATGATTGTAAAAGAGAGACTGTTTGGAATACAGAAACCAATGGCTAGGTGGAGAGAAAAGGAGAGGTGGAGGAGGGATTTAAATTTTACAGAATTACATTATATACAGAAGCATTATATATATAATATAATGTTCTATGTATGTGTGTGTGTGTATATAGGAAAACAGCATAATGAAGCCTGCCAGAAGCTGCTAAAGACAGGAGTCTGGGAAGTTAGGAGAGTAATATGTTAATATAGATGGAGTGGATTTGGTACATTATATGCATGATATAAATACCACATGAAGTTCTTTGTACAATCAATTTATGTTAAAAATTAAGCCGGTGGCAGTGGCTCACACCTGTAATCCTAGCTACGCAGGAGGCTGCGATCTGAGGATCACTCTTCAAAGCCAGCCCAGACAGGAAAGTCCGAGAGACTCTTATCTCCAATAAAACACCAGAAAACCAAAAGTGGCTCTGTGGCTAAAGTGGTAGAGCACAAGCCTAGAGCTGAAGAGTACAACAACAACTCCTGGGCCCAGAGTTCAAGTCCCACAACTGACCAAAAAATTTTTAAATTAAAACATGAAGATGGCTTGTGGCAAACCATGTGAAAGAGAGAGTGAAGATGTGAAAGAGTGAAAAATCAGCTAAGTGATATGGCAGGAAGAACATGAGGGCAGGGGCACTACTGAGGCTGAGGCCAGAAGTGGAAGTCTGCCTGACATGCTCAGAGTGGCAAGAGGGACAATGTAACCATTGTCTGCTGAGCTCAAAATCATGTCAGGCCTTGGGATAGGCTTGCCTTTTCCCTTTAATAAAACTAGATGTCACTGAGGATCAAAATCTGACAAACCATGTTTTCAAGTTCTTTTATATGGACTCTGCCATCAGACAAAAGAGTAGAAACTCAGATCTCTACAGCTAAGAAAAAGGTGATCAAAGCTTGGACTAGCATGGAAGCTAATGGAAGAAAAATGGCTGAAATCAAGATATCTTGAAGATAGGGTCAACAGAATTGCCTGTGAATTGAATGTGGGATATAAGCAGACTTTAGAAGACTCCAAAATTTTGGTGTCAGCCACAGAAAGCATGGTGTTGCTTTCAACTGATCTTGAGAAGGCAGCAGGCAAAGCAGCTTCTGGAAACTCAGAGGTGGGTTTGTGATGTCAATTCAACATCCAAGTGGAGGTGAAGCATTTTTTCCTAAGGGGTGCATTTCTCACCCAAGAATTCACAAATGCCTGACTGGATGCCCTAAAATGCAGATAGCAGGGTGTCTCTTTGTTTCAAGGATAAGGATCTGTTTTATGGCACTATGCATTCTTACCTGGAAACACAGAGAATAACACCAGCTGTAGTTAAAGAAAAGACAAAGCACCTAGCTTTGCATAACCTAAAGCCAAACCCCCTGCCTTTATCCTATAAACACCCAACAGCCCAAGGAGCTGGGTGTCTCTCTGGGTGTCTTCGTGTGTGTGT
>NW_012267348.1:2198249-2223146 GCF_000151885.1 Dipodomys ordii | reverse complement strand
CATTATCCTGCCCATGTAATTGTAACTCCTCTGTACAGTATGTTCACAAATAAAATTAAATTAAATTAAAAAAAAATAAAGGAGAGCTTCATTAAACCTCACCTCTGTCTGGTGACAGAGGAAGTGAATTTGAGTTTGAACTACGGAAGTGAAGTCTCACATAATGAAATTAGACGTCAGTGACATATAGCTAACAGATGGAGACAAGATAAAGACCAAACACTGAGCCTAGGTTGATCTATTGCAGAAAGACAAAGGAGATGTTTTTGGCCAGAACACATGGTGCATATGTGTGAAAGTAGATGTCCAGGGACCATTACTAGGATGAGATAACTATTATTGTATTATATCCATAGTACCTGCTTGTTTCTTGTAGTAATTAAATTAAAAAGCAAAGACCTCACATATTTCTGTTAGTCCATTAAGAGTGACAATTCAGCTCCTCAAAAGTTTTTGCTGTGGCATAAATACTAAAATGAAGAAGTTTAAGATTACCTGTGCCAGGTATTGGTGGCTCACACCTGTAATCCTAGCTACTCAGGAGGCTGAGATCTGAAGATTGTGGTTCAAAGCCAGCCCCGGCAGGCATGTTCATGAGACTCTTATCTCCATTTAACCACCAGGAAACTGGAAGTAGCACTGTGGCTCAAATGGTAGAGTGCTCACCTTGAGCTGAAAGAGCTAAGGGACAGCGTCCAGGCCCAGAGTTCAAACCCCATGACTGATAAAGAAAAAAAAAAGATTACCTGTAATGATCATTAGCCATGAATATTTTCAAGTGCATTCAGCTCTGTACTGGCCTGAGGAAGGCTAAGACATCAGTAGAACACAATTTCTGGCCTTAGCAGAGACATAGGAGACACAGAGGTAGATATTCACTGTCACTGAAGAATACAACATAGTGTTTGTAGAATAAAGAAAATTAAGAGTTCAAGACTTTATTAAAATAAGCATAACTAAGTGTGGGTTGATGTGGTTCTTTATGCACAGGATAGATCAGAATAGATGGTGTATTCCCTGGCTTTGGAACCTGTGAACTGAAGTATCAGATGACAGGAGACAAATGACAACAAAACAGGAGTTGTATAAGCTAGGGTGCAAGTTCAGCAAAGTGGTCAGATCAAAAAAGCCTCAAAACAAGGGAAAAGCATTTTTTGCCATTATTGCTCATTTGTTTTTGTTTTTACTTGTACTAGGGCTTTAACTCAAGATTGGGCACTGTCCCTCAGCTTTGTTGCCCTTGATTGGTGCTCTGCCACTTGAGCCACACCTCCACTTCTGTTTCTTTGTCAGTTAATTTGAGATAAAAGTCTCTTGGACTTTCCTACCTGGACTGACTTTGAACTGTGATTCTCAGATCTCAGGCTCCTAGGTAGCTAGGACTATACGTGTGAGCCTCTAGCACCACTTAAAAAAGCATTTTCAAGTAAAGGGCTCAGGTTCCCCATTCAATTGCCCTTTGATATTCTGCCAGCTTCCTCCAGGATTTCACACCCATTCACTTTGACCTGAACCTCTGGCTTTCACCAGCACAAGGAAATACTTTGATCTGCTTTTTTTAAAAAAAAATAGGTTCTTAGAAAAGTGATGAGGTTCTGAGAAGGCCTGACAAATAGTCTTTGTAGGCAGTTTACCTCAAAGGCAATTTGGGGTCCTGCTGGTACTGCCTTTAGCAGCAGCAGCTCAGTAGATTCTGGAGAGACTTGTGCATTATTCTTAAATCCGGAATCAAAGGGAGATTTGGGTCTCAGGGTGAAGCACAGGCTCCCATTGGAAACTCTGATGTCACACTCAAGGACTTACTGTTCACAGCTGGGTTCTCCTTTTGATAGCTAAAGCTTGAAACCAAATCCTTTTAGAAATTAGAAAAAAAGAAACTTTTGGGGCTGAATTTCAGGAAATGCCCTAATGACAAAACCTGGGAAATAGCAAGTAGGAGTCCCACAACTTGAGTCATTCTAAAACTGGAGACATCACTGGAAAAACATGTAGTGTGGGGTGAAGGAGCCAGTCTTAGCAGAAAGCCATGCTGCGGTGGCATACTGCTGAGAGCACTTGACAAAGACTGTTCCCTATTTCGTCCTGTAATGTCTACTTAGGGCCCAACCAAGGCTGAGCAAGAACTTTCTCTTGCCAGTGTCTTTCGTCTTTTCCTCAAGCCATGGACACAGTTCTTCAAACAGCTTTGGGAACAACATGTGATAAATATGATCAACAAAAATGCTAGCAGTTACAAGTCACAGTAACAAAGCAGACACATGAGGTATCTCATTTGAACCCTAGCCCATCATCCCTTGGGTGGCCTTCCTTTCTGTGGTCTAGTCTCTGAGCTTTAATGAGAATATGACGAGCCTTGATTTCTGACTCCAGATCCACTCTAGTAGTTATTCCTGCTCCATTATTCAGCCTCTCAAGAAAATCCACAAAACAAAATCCTACTTCACACTTTTTTTTCAAACACAATCTCATTACATTTATAAAGGAATTTCTGCAATTTATTAGAAAAATAGTTATACCTAAAAGAGCTCCATCAACCATCCCCTATTTTTGTGTTAAAATAAAGCCTGTGGCTCATGCCTATAATCCTAGCTACTCAGAAAGCATAGATGTGGAAGAGTATGGTTTAAAATCTGCCTGAGCAGAAAAGTCCACTAGATTTCTTTTCCAAAAGAACCAGCAAAAAGCTGGTTTGGGAAGCATGGTTTAAAGGGTAAAGCATCAGCTTCCCAAGTCTAGTAAGGATGAGGACCTGAGTTCAAACCCCAGAACCACACACCAAAAGAGCAAAAACAAAGATTTTCTTCTTTTGAAAAATCATTTAAAATGGGATCTTTGTTTGCTCTGAGACTAGCATCCCTCTGAGCCCATATTCCACACACTTCTATTCTCTTTTGATCAGCAATTGGGCTCTTGTTTGTTTGTGGGTTTTTTTTTTATTTGATCCTAGGGCTTGAATTCAGGGCCTAGGCACTGCCCCTGGGCTTCTTCTGGTGAAGAACTACCACTTGAACTATAGTGCCACTTCTAGCTTTTTTCTGAGTGGTTTGCTGGAGATAAGAATCTTACAGACTTTCCTGCCTGGGCTGGCTTCAAACCACGACCCCCAGATCTCAACCTCCTGAGTAGCTAAGATTACAGGCATGAGCCACCAGTGCCCGGCAATAAGTCTTTTCCTTTGTATATTCTTAGGTTTTTCTCCACTGTTCATCTAGTTTACAAGCCTGTTCAAATAATTTCACCCAGAACTTAGATCTTAGTTTTGAACTTCTTTCTCTCCCTTCTCATTCCTTTAACCCTGACCTTTACAAGTTAAGCCCACATTGTGATTCGTTTCTCCTTAACACCTTTCAAATTCATTTTGTCCATGTGTTCTGAGATGTGCATGGGAGTTGTTACTGAACTACAGGGTCATCTGCCTGCTGGGCCAATCATCACAACCTGCTTGAAACCCCCATCCTTTGGTTTCTGAAGAACAGTATAACTTCCTGTTCTTCTGTTTCTTGTCCTAGAAATTGACAATTTTACCATGGTGCTGGTGGCTCATGCCTATAATCTTAGCTATTTAAGAAGCTGTGATTTGAGGATTGTGTTTTGAAACTGGTCCAGAAAAATCTTTTGAGACTCTTATCTCCAATTAGCCAGCAATAAAAACCTAAGTGGAACTGTGGCTGAAGTGGTGGAACACCATCCTTGAGCAAAACGACTATGGGACAGTGCCTGGACCTGAAGATCAAACCCTAGTACAGGAAGGAAGGGAGGGAGGGAGAGAAGAAGGGAGAGAGGTCTGTGCCAAGCCATGCAGGCCCTGGCCTCCTGCATAAGTCTCCTCCCAGTACCTGTATTACCTGGCACACCTGGAGATCACATCCTGCACCACCCCCCCATGCCTCCCATTCCACCAGAGTAGAGTCTCAGCTCCTGAAGTCACATCCACATCCAGTGTGGCCACGCCTTCCCTCATCTAGCCACACCTTCTCCCCACTCCTTCCCTGCTTACACACAGGTTAGACCTAAGCCTGCCCCTTTCAGCCATGTGGTCTCCATCATGCATGGCAGGTCTGGAGTTTGGAAAAACAGTAAACTTCTCTTCCTGCCTGAATGTCACATGGTGTTATCTTTATTGTCTACCTAATTAACCCTAGTATATTTAATTTATCGGAAGGAAGGAAGGAAGGAAGGAAGGAAAAGAGGGAGGGAGGGAGGGAAGGAGGGAGGGAGGGAGGGAAGGAGGGAAGAAGAAAGTTCATTTCCATATGTCATTTCCCAGCAATGTTATTTGTCTTAGAAAATTTTTCAGGACTATCTCATCAGCATATAGACTTGACATTATATTCACACATACATAATTCTCTAAATCCTTTATCCTAAATATTCTACAGAAATTTGCAATTGAAATTCTTGTTAAAAAAAAAAAAAACCGAAACAACCAGCTTGGAGGATTTCACAGCTACTTTTTTTCAATAATCTCAGATCAGACACCCTTTCAATGAGCCCTTCTCAGATTTCTGTTCTCCAATTCTTTTTTTTTTAATTTATTTTTTTATTGTGAAAATACTGTACAGAGGAGTTACAATTACATGGGAAAGATATTGAGTACATTTCTTATCAAGCATTGTAGCCTCCTCTTTTGTTTCCCCTTCCCATCCCTTCACATCCTCCCCCCCCACCCAATCCTCCCTGCGCTCCCCTCCCCCCGCCCCCCTCCCCTGCATGAAAGTTGTAAAGTTCATTTTCCACATAACGACTTGTACGTCTCATTGTTGCAATGGGTCCACCTGTATCCTTATTTAAACGATTTGTTTTTCCCCTTCCCCTCCACAAATTATACCAACATCAAATACAGTGAAAGCAGGGGTTATACTGTGGGGGAGGGACATACAAAGCAACAAAGAAATAATCTTATAAATGTGTTAGAAACAGTCGCGTGAAAGAAAAAAAACATTTGAATACTTATCTTGGGGTTCATTTCCCTAACATCACCTTATCTGACCTTTTCTGCTTGACTCAGACATGTTCTCCAATTCTTAAACCCCCATTGTTGCCTCCTTTCTTACTTTCACACCAAGGAGGTTACTGACTTCCTTTTCCAGTCTCAGAAAGACACATAAATTCCTTTCTGTTGCGTTCCACAGTATTTCCAGGTACTTATTGCTTTATCCAGAAAGTTTCCCGAATACAATAATGATATCCAGACACACAATCAAGCTAGGATGTTTTAATTCTCTGCGCAGGGACCACTCTCTATCATTCAGGAGACAAAAAGTGGCCCCAAACTCAGACAGCTCAGGGAATATAAAGGCAAAAACCACATAGGACACTCACAGGTGGTCGGTCAGTGGTAATTTTGCTGTCAGTGAGAAAGCAAGTTACAAAAGCAGAACTAGCAGTCTAACAGTTAGTGATCATAAATGGCAATTCCAATTCCAATATTCCATCAAGACAAAATTCTTATCCTTCATCTTCCCTTTCTTCTTCTAAAGGGATATCCCGCCTTTTAAAGTTTGGCCTTATTCTTATTAATCAATAAAAGCTAACTGCAAAAGGTCAAGTTCCATTTTTTAGTATCTTTTCTGAGCAAGTATAATCACAAAAAACAGACATTGGGACATTGGTGGTTAATCCTACAGACTGTCTGCCTTATTTTCACTTGCTTTGCTCTTGGCACATATCAAGCCACAGTTTCGTTCCCCTTTCTGAAGTTGGCATTTATTATTTTTAGGTCCTGGGACTTAAAATTATTCCAGTTAAGTTTCCTTCTTCCCTAATCTAATTAATAACTTATCTGTTTAATTTGACCTGGTCCTGACACCACTTCTCTTGTTATTACAATACAGGGCAGCTAATTTTGTATGGGTCTACTATTTGTGGAGTATAGTGCTACACAGCTTATGCAAGTATTTCTAGCCCTGTGGGGTAACCACTGTTGTGATTCTTTACTTAACAGTGGGAAGGCTAAAGTCCAGAAAGCAAAGTAGTTTTCCAGAGTCCAACCATGTACACAAAGTAGAGACATGGCTCAAATACACTTTGGTGTCAACACTTGAACTGATACTCCCAGGGCACACTGCTTCCCCACATAAACAACTGAATCCAAAGCTTTCAGCCTCCATGTCAAAACCATGAAGCATGCATGGTCTTCTCCCACTTTCTTCACTTTATATTCTAGTGGATCTCCTTCTTCCATTCTAGGTTATTGCTTTTTACACAAGATGACCTCTTTAATCTACCTTGTTCCCACCTCTTTACATCAACCTTCGCTACAAAACACACACTTCCCAAGAATGTTTTGCATGTAGCCTTATTCAGAACCAGTCTCACTCCATGTATCTGGCATGAATTGTCCTCCATATTGCCACAGTGTGTCTGTCTTACCAGAGTCTTGAAAACTTTCCTCTGTTATTTTCCCCACCCTCCATACTATGCCTAACATAGTACCTGACATATGACAAATTTGATAGAATTCACTAAAGGGTTTTCTTTCTTTCTTTCTTTCTCTTTCTTTCTTCCTTTCTGTAGTACTGGGGTTTGAACTCAGAGCCTTGAACTGGCTAGGCAGATGCTCTTGACCCATACCTTCTATACTTTGCTTTTCGCTATTGTTCAGATAAGGTTTTGTCCAATTTTCCCAGGCCTGGCCTCAGATCTCAAGACTCCTACCTATGCCTCTTATAGCTGAGATTATAGATGTGTACCCCCACACTCAGCAGAGGCTTTTTGTGACTCAGGATTGGATTATTGATAAAGGTACAACATAGAAAGTGACATGGTCAGCCTGGTTAGTCTCTTCTGAGATAAACTTAGTGTGCTTAGTCTCTATAGTCTAAAAGCATCCGCAATCTGATACTGCCTGTACTGGTAACCTGTACTGCCTGAACTGATAACCATGTTATTACATGTTATTACAACTTCCATGAAGCATCTACTCTATAACAGGCATCCATTCCTTCCAAAATAATTTCCTCCTTTCTTCAATCTACACTACCAACTAGATTTGATCATCAATAGTAGTAAAAACTACTCCTCATAAAAAAGCTAACGTTTTTAATTTCCATTTGATTTTCAGAACTACCTAAAAGATAGATAAGAATATTTCAATTCTAAAGGACCAGGTGATGTCCTGAGGTCACTCATTAGGGACAGGCCAGATGAAACCTGATACCTATATTCTTAATCATCCAGACACACTATCTCTCTAAGAGTCTGAAGTTAAAAAATATTAATGTCTTCTCACAACCACCAGCGTTAAGACACAGAAACCTTGGCTTGGAGCACAGCTGGTACTTACTGATCCCCCGCCTGGTCCTTCTGTTCCTGTGAACAGGCAGTTTTACAGCTGGGGCTGCTCACTTCCTGGTCATTGCTAATCCTCTCATTAAGTTCCTTGGGGGAGGAAATGGTGGGAATGGTGGTGGCTGTGCACAGGTCGGTCTCCACTGCAGATGGGACATGAAATTTTGGCATGCTATTGGCCATGAGTCATTGGAAGCCCAGGCTGTGTATGAAAGAGGACAGCAGGAAACCACAGGACCTGGTTTCACTCTTGCGGTGACAATCTTTGGGGAGGCTGGATGACTGTGGTGGTTCAGCTGTTCCCTGATGGCTGCCTCCTCGTCAGCACTAGACTATGTTTGTCTTGGCCTGTCAGGATGTGGAACCCTTCCTGGCTCAGACAGTGCTACTGAGGGAGATGCATCCATTTCCTGACTCCCCCTTCCCTGCACTGGCAATGACGACCATTTTGTACAGCTCTTTCCTGTACATGAAGACATGTTTATGGGCAGCTGGGACAAGGGACTCTTCACCTAGGCAACAGCTTCTTACCACACCAACAAATGGTCTTTGAAGTGGTCTTGGCTTCTGAGTGAATAGGACATCTATCCTCTAGCAACAGATATCCTTTGTTTGGCACCAAGGCCACGGCATCTTTGATATAAGATGGTGCCTTCAACCACAATCCAACCAGGAGTCTTTCTTTCATTCTCATAATGACATTCTTCTCTCTTGATTTACTTCTGTGTGACTCAGCGCATAGATCACACTACACCTTCTGAAAATTCAAACGTATGTCCTTTTTTTCACAAAGAAAAAGAACCCAATGCTGCATTGAAGTAGTTAGCTGTTAGTGTGGATATGATGTTGAAGGATGTCCACGGGAGGATGAAATCCAGTTCTGATCATCAATGATCAAGGAGAGATATGAGTAACTATGTGAACAATGGTAGAGAACTACATTCTGGTAAGAGCAATTGTGGAGTATGGTTTTAAAGCAAGACTTGAAGCCAGGCGCGGTGGCTCATGCCTGTAATCCTAGCTACTCAGGAAGCTGAAATCTGAGGATCGAGGTTCAAAGCCAGCCTGGGCAGGAAAGTCTGTGAGACTCTTATCTCCAATAACCCACTCTAAAACCGGAAGTGGCACTGTGACTCAAGCGGTAAAGTGCTCGCCTTGAGCTGAAGAGCACAGGGACAGCTCCCAGGCTCAGAGTTCAAGTCCCACAACTGACAAAAAAAAAAAAAAGACTTGAGTATGAATCTTGTCTCTGTGGTTGACTCACTAGCCAAGTCTCTATTCTTATCCAGAAAAGAGATGAACAAGAACCTTCTTCTCAGGTTGCTTGTAAGGATTAAAGACAATGCCATATCATGCATTTGGCAGAAGCTTTCATGCCCCAGGACACACACACACACATACACATACACACACACACACACACACACACACATCTCTAAGGTTACTCAAGTTAACTCATAGAGTTCTGATGTTGTATACTTTTGGTCTGATTTTGTCTCCTTTGGGCTCAATGATGACAGAAAGCTTATATTTAACTCATCCTCCAAATCTCACACTGTTTCCCATCAAAAAGGGAAGTCTTTGCACATTAAGAGCACTGAGGTGAAGTCCTATATTACTTTCCTATCATAGAAATTACTGCAGAGCTGTACACAGCTGTTCCAGGAGAGTTCTAAACACAATGCTGCATCAAAGCATTTGAGTACTGCAGACCACAAGATTATATTCAAACAGGCCACGCAGCATTTGGATACTTCCTCAGTCTTGCCTAGAAATAACATATTGGGGAAGTGGTGCTGTAACTCAAGTGGCAGAGTGCTTGCCTTGAGCTGAAGAGCTGAGTAACAACGCTAAGGCCCAGAGTTCAAACCCCATGACCAACAAAAAACAAAGAAATAACATATTGGGTTTTCAGGTTAGATCATGTACTCAGAAAACACTGAATGTTAACTTTACCTTGTTCAAGTGCTCTGGGAGCAAGTAGGCTAGAACTTGGCCAGATCAATATGAGCTTTGAGCCACCAGTGTCAACTTACTTTTGCCTAGAGCTCAGCTTTGTTCTTGATTTTTCTCTCAATATTTTCTGTGCATCCTTACTGCAAGTTGTTATAGAAAGAAAATTGATGTAGTCTAAATATATTACATAGTAGCAGCTGCAAGCACTCAGGGCCTGGGCACTGTCCCTTAACATTTTCACTCAAGACTGTTGCTCTTTATACTACACTTCTATTTCTGCACTTTATGCCACAACTCTATCTCTGCTTTTCTGCTAGTTAACTGGGGATGAAAGTCTCACAGATTTTTATTCCTGGATGGGCTTTAAACCTTGATCCTCAGATCTCAGCCTCCTGGATTATGGGATTGAGCCACTAGTTCCCAGGTAAGCTTATCTACTTGAAGTCTGTGGCTATGAATACTTCCAGGGAGGACCTATCAGAAGGCACACAGCTTTGAGAAGAATTTAAAGGTAGTTTGTGTGTGTGTGTGTGTGTGTGTGTGTGTGTGTGTGCATGCGCGTGTGCATGCGCATGAGCGCACATGCGTGTTTTTTAAATTTTGTGTAAAAAATACTGAAGAGAAAAGGTAATATCTTCATTCTTTAATGTTATGTCCTACATTAGATGTTTGGGGTTTTCCCCTTTCATGTTTAGACTTGTCATGTCTGGCCCAAGAAGTATATAGAGTCATCTTGCTGTGAACTTCCTGCCATTAATAAGACCCAGGGTCAAAACAAAATATGTATTATATATCTAGTTATATTCTTCAAGCAGTATTAAAATTCTTCTTTATGGGACATAATGTTTACTGTAATTGGACAAGGTTAGCTTGATTTATGACATGCATCTTTAAGGAAGCCAAATATTGCTTCTTCCTTCCATTCATTCATTTTTCCACTCATCTGGTTCTCCATTTATCACATGTATATTAACCAGCTGTCACAGCCACACAATGTGCTAAATAGAGAGATGAAAAAGAAAATAACACACAATTTGGCTTTTAACCTAGGAGGAGTAAGAAGGATATTAAATGGAACTGGGAAAGTGATGTAAGCTCAGCACCAGTAAATACAGTGTACTTTACACTAGGAAAGTCTCTTTAGACCAGGGGCAACTTTGCTTCTTGAGTCACATGGACCTGAGCTTGACAGTGGCTCTTGTGATAACCATGGAATTCATATGACCTGGGGGCAAGTTATTGAATTCTGGTGAACCTTGATTTCCTTATCTTAAAAGAGGGAACATACCAGTCTGTACTCCATACGATTATAGAGAGGCTAAAGTGAACATCAAGACATTGATAAACAGGCAGTGATAATGTGTAGGAAATCCTTGTGGGCAAAACTATTACACAATTAAAGGGATTTAGAAGGTACATTTCATGAGGGAGGAGAAAGCATATAGCTGAACCTGAAGTCATGCATGTGTGTAATGTTAGGGTGAAGAAGACAGTCAATGTGGTCAGACACAGAATACTGTTGTTCATTTAACAATGTAGACATGGTCTGAGAAATACATTGTGAGACATCATTGTTGTGTAAATCTAAGTCCTAGAGTGTGCATATACCAGCAAAGATGCTGTGATATGACTAGGTAAATATAATTTTACAGGAGCCCTGAATCATATTTAGTCCAGTATTAACTGAAATGTTATTGTATGGCATATGAACATATACCTGTTCTGAGGACTGAGACCTGAAAGCAGGATAGGACAGCTAGAAAAAGATCATGTGTTCTGTGGCAAATTACATGTTACATATAGACTGCTTCATAACAGAATTTAGCATGGTATATACTCTCTTCAGAAATGAAGGACTGCATCCTGGAAGGAGGAAGAGGGGTTAGCTGTCAATTAAGAGTCCTAAGAGTACAAATAGAGCTTTAGGCTCTAGTATTCATTAAATATCCCTCAAATATTTTCCAATTTAGGCCAATATATTTGCTGAAAGGCTCACCAGAGTCCCTATCTTTCTTTCTCTCTTTCCTGTGAATGGTCTCAGGGTACACTCTGATGGAAATAGTAAAAGCTGAGTACTGGGAATCCTGGATTCTCTTCATTAAATCATCCTGGGTGGGTATAACGAGTTAATACTTGAACAAGATGACCTCCTAAGTTACATCCATTTCTAAGTCATGATTCCAACTTCCAAGGATTTACCAGCCACACAAGTTGAGTATTGGGCTCATACAGCTAGTTAATAGCAGTGCCAGGAATGGAATCTAAGCTCTCCCAATCTGGGCTGTTTTAGGTTTTATTCTAGGGTACTCCTATGCTATGATCAACCCTTTTACCCAGGAAAATTATGACACTTCCCTCTTACTGTGATTTTTATTTTAAGAATTGCAATTGTTCTCAAATTCAGACTCAGAATTCAACTTGGGAACTAGTGGGTTTTGTGGTCTGTTTAGTTAAAATTGTAGAACATAGAGTACCCTGAAGAGACTTTGCTCTGCAAGGCATCCTGAGGGTTGAACCCCACTCGAAGCATGGGAGTGTTTCTATGAAATTTTCCCTCTTCTGTGATCTGCCTCTACACAGGAACCACTATTTACAACTCCAAGGCAAGTCATTTGCCTCTTAGGCCTTCTTGCTGTGTTCTAAAGTGGCCAGATTCCATTGTTAGTAATGTACATGTGTGTCTGTGTCTGTGTATGTGTGTATATGTATGTCCTTTGTGGTCTGTAGGCAAAATTGTCCATCAATTTCAAGCAAGGCTTCTTTTTCATTTCGAAGCTCACTAGGTGGAGGTGATAGGTCCTGTTTTAAACTGCCGATGGTACTTTCAAATGCTTTGAAATAACACTTATCCAAGAGGAAACCAATGTGCTTAAAGGTAGTAACACTGGCTTATCTCACTAGCTTACAAACATTTTCTTAGGACGATGTGTAAATGTTACTGACTTTAAACTCATTCCTAAATTCTGTAAAGCTTTTGTTGCTCTGTCAACTATTAAGTGTTTCTGAACCTCCTTCCCCCCTTCCCAGCAGTTTCTTGCTGAGAGGCCACACTGCCAGAGACCATCAGAAGGCTGTAAAAATCTGACAACCAGAGTAGAAGACTCGAAATCTGTTTCTTATTGAGTAGGCAAGATGGCTGGGTAACTCCACAGCCAGCTGTAGATCACTTTTATGGACAGCAAGGGATGTGTCAGCTCAGTAGCATCTGCACAGAGTATCTTCTTCAAACACTCAAGAGAGGAAAGGTCCCGGTGTAGCCATGCACCTTTTAGACCCCTCATATGTGAGCAAAACCCACCATTCTACCAAACCTGTGTTCTTCTCCCACCTCTTGTGCCATGAACTTGATTCTCTTTGATTTCTAAAATTCAGAAATGAAACACACAGATATTTTTCTCATACCAAGCATGTCTCTCTCCTTATAATGTTGAATTTACATTATTATCCAAGCTCTTTGGTCTCTGATTTACAGTAAATAATTGCCCACAGCTGTTGAGAGTTGGTTTATCCTCCAATAAAGGTCAGAATGGCTGACTAAACATCAGAGGAAAAACTTCTGAAATTTGGTGTTTAGACTAACTTACATCTATGTTTATCTCTTTTGTGTTTGTTGTAACTAAACAGGCAAGTGTGGGTTGTGGTTAAAGCATGACCAGGCAACCTGGATGTCATGGCTTTCTTTCTAGTTGTTCAATTCTGATGTATGTGGAATTCTTTTATGGCTTCTATCCTCAGTTTCCCCAGATGACACAGATCAATGGACTTCTTGTGGTGTGAGATGAAGGAAGAACTGTTGGTCCATAATCCAAAAACAGAATACTAACAAACAGTTCTTTTTGCATGACTGGGGAGGTCAATCCATCTTCCTTACTTGATAGACCTTCCCAAAAGCAGAAACATCACAAATTGATGTCTGTGAGAACACACAATGAAATCCAAGCTCCTCCATAAGAAAGCATTCCCTCCCCTCTCTGTCACACACACACACACACACACACACACACACACACACGCACGCACACACACACGCACACAGACCTCACTTGTCCAGGAGAAAGCTGGATCCATTGGTGCACTTAACCAAGAAGCCTGGGAGGAACAGGAAGGCTTTTCCCACATACATTTCCAGATAGATCCTACTTTGCCTCAAAGTGGAGCCCACACAAGCGCTACAGGTGGGTCCTGGAATCTCAAAGGGGATGTCTGATGTCAGGATGAGGCAGAGATGTCTTTTTAGAGATAAGAGTTTATTAGGCTGAAACCTAATGAAAACACCATTTTCTCTAGCAATATCAACACAAGGAGCCAATGGATAAGAAGAGTCCAAAGAAAATGAAGTTGATAGAAATTAATGATTACAAGGTATAGAACAAAGAACTATAGACCAAAATCAAAGACCAAAACAGTATATGAAGCTTGCTGCATAGAAAGCTGGTGACTCCCAGCTGAAGCTGTTATCATTATATGCCTAAAATGTGTCTAGGGTGCCAAACTGGCAGCTGGACTTCAATCTCTTCATCATTGACTAGTTTACACCTATAATCACATTCATGTGGGTACAAAGTAGATAGACCATGGTATAAAACACAGCCTTTTGAAATCAGACTTGGAGCTGTTGAAACTATTTTGTATGATGCTGATGTATTATTTATTGCTGTGCATCATTTTCTCACATAATGATTATAGAAGTCCCTATCTGTAGGCTTCTTAAAAAAGACACTGTGCTACCAGGTGACAGTGACTCACGCTTGTAATCCTGACTACTCAGGAGGTTGAGATCTGAGGATCAAGGTTCAAAGCTAACACAGGACAGAAAAGTCCAAAAGACTCTTATCTCCAATAAAATCCTTGAAGTAGAATTGTGGCTCAAGTGGTATAGCACCTGATGAGCAAAAATAAAGCTAAGGGACAGTGCTCAGACCCTGAGTTCAAGCCCCAGCACTGAAACGTGTATCATCTATACAATTTGTGGGTGGGACAGGAGGGAAAAACTGGGGAGAGCAAAGGGAGAGGTGACACCATCCACAAAGAAATATACTCATTACCTTATTTATATAACTTATGTAACCCCTCTTAATATCATGTTTATAATAACAATAAGAAGTTGAAGAAAAATGATGGTGCTCATTGTTATCTCTTGTAGCACTACACATCCATCACATCACTTCCCCTTTTATGACCTTTCCTGATTATTTGTGGTCCATGGTGTAAAGACTGATCACCTTTCTTTACAGCTCCGTACCAGAGCTGTCCAATAGATCTTTCTACAAACAGAAGTGATCTCTCACTGCCCAATACGACAGCCATCATCAGTAGTGAGCACTTGAACAGTGAGTAGGATCATTGAAAAACAGAATTTCATATTAACTTTAAAATAATGTAAATGGTTAGTGATTACTTACTTAAATAGTGAAAACCTTAGGCTTTTAGATTTCCCTCCAAAAACACTCACTCTAACCAAATGGAAATTTTTCACATCTTGTTTTTGTTTTCCTCTAAACATTCATGCCTACAGGATGCTGTATTTAGAAGTGTGGTTGTGTACTGCAAAAATGGCCCAGCTGAGGGTAAAATAGCTCATCGACTTTCGTGTCCTGGTTTGAAGCTGCATTTGCAGGAAAGAAGGGACATCTTTTTCTAATTCACCACCCAGGAATTTCTTCTGCTCAAAGGTGCCTGTTAATAGAGTCCCTGTGCACCTACCCTTATTCCTTGTCTAGATAACACCCTCTTATATTTTAAGACTAGCCCTAACTCCTGATAGCATACAAAGCTTCTCCTCTGAACCTCTATAACTTTCATTAATCTTGGAAACTTGGAAGAGGTCACAAGAGTTCAGAAGTCAAATTCCAGTGGCTACCTCAAATCCCAGCTCCATCATGAACCTGGCATGGATATACCCAAGCACATGATTCATCCAAATTGAAAATAAAAAAATAAAACCAGCCCAAAACAAAAGCAGCTCTTTCACAGAGTAGAACTTAAGAGTTCTGAGTAAATGACAATAGGGTGGGGTTCATAGCAGAGGTCACAGATCAAAATAGGCATGGATTGCCTTTTAATATATTTTTTAGTAACTATTTCTTGAGTGTTCACCATATACTATATACATTGTTGAGCTCTAGAAATGCAATGGCAACTAAACCTGTAAAATCCCTGTCTACCTTGAGGGTGTGGAGGATACAGATTATGTTTCCAATAATGGCATAGACCATCATAGAACTACAACTGAAGTAAGTCAGAAGGAAATATTTGGGTGCTATGAAAGTCTAAGATAGGAGTGGGAGAAAGGTTAAGAAAGAATGTTCTGAGGTCAGGATGCTACAGACAATGTAAAAGAAGATAAGTAGATGTTAGATAATTGAAGAAGGGAAGTGAGAAAAGAATATTTGAGGAATGGAAACATCATGCAAAGGCTTTGACTATGTAGAACTGAAAATTTCCCAGAAGGAAACAAAAAGAATATGATGGTGCTATGAGTAGGTGACCAGTCCAAGTAGGCTTGTAGGAGTAATAGGAAGGAAAGAACTACATGGTTTATTCTGTTGCTCTACACGGTAGAACTGGAAGTCCCTGCTGCCCTCCAGGCTCAGAACGATGCAGAAGGAAGAAACTGAAACTGATCTGAAAGTGATCATTATGTTCGTTTCATCCAACAACTAATAATACATGACCACTCGATGGATAATGCCATTTTGTATTTCTATTTATGTAGGCTCCTCTTACCATCCAACACACCTCATCTTGTCAGTCCAATGAGAAGATAAGATCTTTGTTCCAGAGTTGTTCCATGTTTTTTTTGTCTAACTTGTGTGGTACATTTTTCATAACTTCGGGAGGAAAATTTTTGTATAACTTACATGGTCCCTTTCTTATAACTTCAGGAGGACAATTCTGAAAGATATTTGTTCATGTTTATCATGTGCCAGTAGGAAGGACAAAAATTGTATGACTGAAAACATGAGAGGATGGTGGTATGCATGATTGATAGAAACCTTTTCGGAGGCTCTTTCTATTGCCGGGGGAGCCAGGGCAAAAGCTACCAGGGTAGAGTTGAGAAAAATACTCACATGAACCAGACAGGAGGTGAACTTCAGATGGGGAGGGCCTGTCCAAAGGAGGTAAGTAAAACCAGCCTGACAATAATAGTCACTATGCAGGGGTGCAGGGCATTGCCATGAAAGACAAGATCTATAACTCACACCTTCATGTGTGCTCTCCATACAAAGGTCATTGTTACTACTAAGACCATAAACATGAAACTGTTTAGTCTTCTTATTCATGTCCCTTTTCTTCTCCCAACATCAAACTTTTATTTTAGCTTTTATTGTTTGCCTCCAGGGGAAAGCAACAGAATTCTTGACTCCAGGTGACTACACTAGAAGGAAATGACCCTTGAAGAACTGGAAAGGGATATTATTCAGAATCTGGTTATTTTCCAAGGGATCTAGAAGCTCATGTCATCAAGGATAAGATTCTTCCCTTCAGTGTATTTTGTGCAGGAGCAGCCTCAAAGCCAAAACTGTCCCTTGAAATTCCAAGGTAAATGGATCAGTCTAGGCAGGAGTTCCTTAGCATGGATGGGAAAAGCCCTGTTGCTGCCAGCGGGGTGAGGTGTTTCCTTGCCGGTACATAGGAAGAAAGAGGAAATGACTACATATGCTGAGAACACAAACCCATACCCTTCAATCTGATTACTCCAGACAAAGGTCACCTGCCTCTTTCTAGACCAATCAAACCTCTATGGAAAATGCCATGTAAAATGTAAACTTGGGATTCCAGATAGTTTTCTTCGATAGAAATGGGTATGCAACCGAAGTAGAAAAGAGAGAGACGTATTAGAAAGGTGATCAAGTATTCCCTTTGAGCACTAAGCTCATTTCTAGAAAAAGGAGATGACTTTATAATTCACCAAGTTCCACTTCAATCATCCATCCATTCACTCGGTCCCTCAATGAATATTTATTGGGTGCTTACTCTGCATTGGGATCTAGGCAAGCTTACTGAGGCACCTCAAGAATTTTTCAAAGACCTCTGCACATATTTTTCATTCATTTGCCACATATGGAGGCAAGTAGCCATATAAAGAGACAGATGTATTCATATGGCACATTTTTAAAAACCCGTGCACATAACACTCAGTTCTCGCATTCAGATCTTCATAAATCTGAATTCCATGGGGGCCAGGTCATGATATCATTTTGGGCCATTGTCAAGGAGGATTTATGATGGTTGTTTGCATGACCCAACCATATGCTCTGGCTGAGGGAATTGTCTGGTTAACCTGCTTTGACGTACGTATTGATGACAAAGAAAGTTATACCACACCACAGGCAAAAAACAACATGAAAATGCTCCCCAATTTATCAGTGAACTGTCTGCAGGAATGGTGACCTTTTCTTGGTAAAATCAAGAGTTGATTAAAAAGAATTAACGGATACTCCCTTGAAAAAGATGTAACAACCAGAAGATCTGGAAACCAGCTGTCCTAACATTTCTTGAGAACAAGGTGTATTTTACTGCCTTCATGAAACATATGCTTTCAGCCCCACAGCAAAAGACCAGGAAAGGCAAACTGACAGAGAGACAATGCCAGTTTTCTATTCTTACATTTTTTTCTACACAGAACCTACAATCGTTTTCTCAGCTGACTAGATCTCTTCCTATGGGCAGCCTGAAAAATCTGAATGATTACTGGTGTCAAAAGAATGGGTCTTTACTTTCAAAGGCAAAGCAATCCCTGAGCTTCCATAATGAAGATAGAAAAAGAAAGAAAAACCCACTGATCTCTGGCTTTCTCCTTTATAAAGATAACACTTCCTGTATGTTGTAGGTGTATATAAAGTTCAAATAAAAGGACAGACTGGGAGGAGAAACAGAGGCTGACTAAAAGTCACCAGGGTGAAGGAACTGTTTTCAGAGTTGAAAATAGTTCTGTACCTTGATAGAACCCTGTATTGCCAGAATCACAGATCTGTACACTGAAAAAGAGTAAATTTTCACGTATACAAGTAATAAGTAAATAAGATGCTCAAACCCACAGTATAATTATGACACAGTCATTCATAATAAAAAGATTATTGTCTCTAGTACCAAAGAGGTAATTGGGTTAGGGGATGGACATATAAAATATAAAATATTAGCTTTCTTACCACTTCCATGGAAGATCCCTTTACTCATCTGTGCTCTCTGGTTCTCAGGTTTGTTATGGTTCTGCTCATGGCCTGCTAGGTTTTCTTTTCTTGTCCCCCTGCATGTGCTATCTACATAGTTTGCCACAATCCCCTTCATTTGGTTGGTCCATAATTACCTTGTGATCTCAGTTGGTTACTTCCTGTAGAAACTGTTCCTGCAAAGCTGTTGCTGGGCCCATGGTATGCTTCTTCTCCATACTCCCTGGCACCACCTGCTGCTCTGCTTCCACACCTGGAACTTCCATAGACTGGATGTTGGCAAGGATGGGAACTCTTACCTTGGTTGCTATTGTATCCCAGTATGCAAGACAGTGCTGGGTCCACCACTGGAAACACAGAAATATTTTTAGGTGGGTGAATAGTTGGGCAGGTGGATCCATGATGGAGAAATTGTAAGTGAAGAACAAACAAGATCTCCTTTGATATCTCAACCTTGTCAGGCTTCTTTCCTTGCACAGTAACAGAAGCCAACTTGAGCAAGCTTAAGCCAAACAGAGGATTTGCTGACAAGATATGGAAAGGTTCTGGAACTTCAAAATTATTGTGCTACCCAAGAACCTAGAAGCAGCAACTAGGTAACTGTTAGAAGCTCATGGGTTTTTTTCTCTATTTCTATAGCTTTTTTTTCCAGAGCTGAGGACCGAACTCAGGGCCTTGTGCTTGCCAGGCAGGCACTCTTCCGCTAAGCTAAACCCCCAACCCCTTTTTTCCCTATTTCTAATCCCCATTGTTTATTGTAGAGCAACTACATCCACATGTCACACATGTGCATTCTGAGAAAATTCACACAAAACTAGCTGTCCTCTCTTCCTTGAAATGAAATAGCCCAGGAATCAATACTGTCATTATTGTGGAAGTCCGGGCAATAGCTGAGCATTAAGTGTTTCTGGAATTTGACCCAGGTGATAGCAACAGTTCTTAGCAATGTAGTCCAAGCTTGGACAAGTATGCATATCTGTGTTCCACATTCAAAGCTCAGAAAATCACTATGGGAAAGGACTTGGTGATGTACGAACTACTTTGCAGTTGAGGCTCTAAAGCTGGACCAAGCCTGAGATCACACTTGTAAGGGCATGGCTGAGAAGGGGCAGGAGATAGCAGTGCCGATGGAATGAATGACTCTTAAAACAGTTTCGAGAAAGTTTCTGGTGCTCCATAAAAGCAACTTGGTTTCACAAGGAATAGGGCTTACACGAACATAGTTACCAAGTGAAGGTCATAAGACTAAAAGTTTCTTTTGCTCCTCTGTTTTGATAAGAAAGCAGATGCTGGTCCTTGCTATACTTCCAGAACCTTTCCATATCCTGTCAGCAAATCCTCTGTTTGGCTTAAGCTTGCTCACGTTGGCTTCTATTACTGTCCTTGCTATACTCACTTTAATCTTATTTCTTGTGTTAGTATGTTTCTAGACCTTACAGTTATACTGGAGCCACCCCAGTTCATACACACACACACACACACACACACACACACACACACACACACACACAGAGAGAGAGAATAGCATAGCACAGCACATACTCAAAACATACATACAAAGCCAGGTGCTGATAGCTCAAACTATAATCCTAGCTATTCAGAAGGCTGAGATCTGAAGATTGTGACTTAGAGCTAGCCCAGGCAGGAAAGTCCACGCTCTTACCTTCAATTAACTAGCAAAAAGTACCGTGTGGCTCAAGTGGCAGAGCACTAGGCTTGAGCACAAAATCTCAGGGACAGTGTCCAGGTCCTGAATCCAAGCCCCAGGACCAGCACACACACACACACACATGTGCGCATACGCGCACACAAACACACACACAAAGTACACACCATATGCACATGTGTACATGCTTTGGGCTGTGTTTCGAGGATGCTCCTTTTACTTTGTGCTCATGGTGGAACTAGCTCAGCCTCTAGTACCCTTTAAGTCAGAGTCTATACTATTATGGTAGCTGAGGAGCAGAAATGGAGCTTTCACTCATAAGATGTTCTCCACTGGATTGGCAGAAAAGATGATTGAATGTTCCTCCATATATCCCCCTTGTCCATTTATCCTAGTTCAAATGCTATTATCACAGGTAAGTGACATACTGTGAGGATCAATGCTTCACCTCCCAGTGCATTGTGGGATGAAATGACCAAAAGAACTTTGTACTGAGCTGCTTAAAGGCCAAGCATTCTGCTCTCCTGGAGGAGAGCCCAACACAATGGTTCTCTTTCTTTCACTAGACTGTGAGCTCTATATGCTTAACTTATGTTAAGCACATACATTTTCTGGAAGGAACAGACCATTGGATAGTACTTCAAACAAGCAAGTAATTTTCAAATACTAATTTTTACCTTAATCCACCTTGGACATTATGAGTTGTAATGTGATACCATTAATAGCACCTGAAAATACTTTATTCTTACCAAGCACTGTTAAGAGTTTTTAACAAATATTAACTAATTTAATGTTCGCAGTAATGCCATGAGGCAGATACCATTAACATCTAACATTTACAGTGTGACATAAGGTACAGAGAGTATCTGTCACTTGGTGAGATTGCAGAGACTGCAGTGCTGGAGGCTTGGTGAGGACCTAGTCTGGCTGATGTCCCTGTCCTTATAGGCAAACTTCACTGCCTTTCATTGTACTGTAAATCACAGCATGTATCTGATCAGGATACCTTGATCTGAAATTTAACTCTGAACTTCCCAGCGATAGAGCTGTAGTCACTTCCCACTTTCAAATATGTCTCAGTGAAACAAAGAAGGTGATAATAATTTTTGAACTCAAAATTTCTGTTCAGACTGAAGTAATATTCTTTTCTAGAGCAATATCTGGCATTTAATAAGCCCTCCATCAATATAGATTCTGTTATCAGCAGCATCATTTTAGTCAAGAATAGAAAGATTGGGCCACTTGTTTGAGGACACAAAGAGCATGTGTGGCAGACAGAAGAGGTGGAGGCGTAGTGTCTCTTTACTCCAGTGAATGAGAGGTAGTCTAGCAAAGCTTTCACTACATTTCCTTGGGTCCCAGAGGGTGAAGTACACCAAATTGTTTTCACAGTCCATTTCTTCTAAGCGAGTACCACTGCTGGGTAAAGCCCACTCCCGTGGGCACCGGACCCTCTATGAAGTTATGTTCCCAAATCTGTAAGTCATCAGTAGAATTAAATCTAAATGTCAGATTACATCCTGTCTGATATTTTGGCCTTCCCTAAGCACACATAAAACTAAAATCATTGCGCACCGCTTTGCCATTCTCTAAAGCATTTACCAGACTCTTCTTTCCACCCTGCCTTCAAAGTCCTGCATTTGCCTCACTCCATCAAGGGTAGCTTGGTGTAGGCTGTGTGTGTGTGTGTGTGTGTGTGTGTGTGTGTGTGTGTGTGTGTTCAATCTTGCCTTGAAGGGTTGGGTTGGAACACAAAACTCCAGATGGCTGAAACTCAAATCGGGAAGATCAAGGCCCAAAGGAACATATGTGCATAGCTCATGAAGTGAGTGGCTGCGGTGAGCACAGGGTGAGAGGACCACTGAGCTCAAGTAAAAGGAGGTTAGCATTTGGGGGAAGAAGTTCTGTTAACTCTCACCATCCCTAAAAAGAATACAAATTAAACACAGTGACTTCAAATTAAATTCTACATTGCTTTAAGAATACATTTTGTAAATAAAAAAAATGCACAGTGAGCTATGCAGAAAGCAAGAGATGTTAAAAATTTCAAGCTGGTATCTTTGAGCATTTTGGACTTTCAGGAGTCCATGTCAGAACGGCTATAGATAGCTATTTTCCAACAAATTTCTCTGATATGAATTTTGCTAAAATGTGTCTGACTCAGCAAACTTTTTTCCATAAAGTAAAACTTAAATGACGTTCTACTTGTGTAAGTTATTGATAAGTACCATCTGCTTATAAATTAAAATGAAAACATGCCACTGCTGATCAATCCAAGGAGTTGATTTTGATAAGACATATGAGGTGGGAATAGACTTGTGGATGAAACTATATCTAAACGATTTCTCAGTCAGAAAAGACAGTCTCAGCAAGGCACAGCCTAGACATTATAAGTATTTCCTACACCACTGTGATAGGAGGCGATATTTTATCACATTGACTTACACCATTGGTTGCTTTTAGAAAAATCTAAATCAAAATAAAACAAAAATGAATTAACAAATTTCTCAGACATGCATTCCATCTTATTTTTTGTTTATATTTTCTTTCAAATGAAGTATTTTATTTTATTTTTATTTTTTTATATTTTTATTGTGAACATAGCATACAGAGGGGTTACAATTACATGGGCAAGGTAATGAGTACATTTCTAGATATCATTTCAAATCTGGACATACTATCTGGGAGAAATCAGATGCATGAGCACAAATATCTAGTATTTTATGATTCAGTAGTCCTAAATGCATTTTTTCTAAGATGAAACTGAAAAGGAAGAATTATTTAAAAAATGCTAAGTAACTGTATAAGAGCACCAGTAGGATATTGCATTTTAAAACAACCCATAGAAAAGTTACTCTTTTATTTTTGTCAGTGGTGGGGCTTGAATTCAGGGCCTGGGAACTGTTCCTGGACTCTTTTGCTCAAAGCTAGCATGCTAGTACTTGAACTACAATTTCTCTGTGAATTTCTAGTGGCTAACTGAAGATAAGCGTCTCACAGCCTTTCTGTCTGGGCTGGCTTTAAACCACAATCCTCAGATCTCAGCCTCCTGAGTAGCTAGGATTACAGGTGTGAGCTACCAGCACCCAGCAAAAGTTACTCTTTGTGTATGTGAGTGTGTGAGTGTGTGTGTGCGCGCACATGTGTTTATGTGTATGCACATGCATGCATGTTCATAAACATCAGCTTGAACTCAAGGCCTCCTGCTCTTGCTCAGTTTTTGTTGCTTACAACTGGTCCACTATCCCTTGAGCCAGGCCTTTAGCCTAGCATTTTCCAATTAATTAGAGATGTAGTCTCACAGACCTTTTCTGTCCTTGCTGGCTTTAAACTACAATTCTCTAGCTTTCAGCCTCCTGAGTACGTAGGATTACAGGTATGAGGCACCTGTGCTGGTTTCTTCTGTTTTGTCAGTAATCAGTTCCTGACATACGTCTGTTTTAGCAAAACTCATCTTGTATCTAAAATAAGCTTAATAAAAGGAATATTTCTTCTTAAGCTTTAATATATCAGATATTTTCAGTCCATTTGCGTTATCAAATGTTATTTATTTTACATCATGAATAGTCTAGTCTGATTTTTCAAAATTACCTTCATTTTGTGAGAGAAAACTCTTTGTCCTTATAAGTCTAATGATCTGTTTGAGGACAGATAAGGCTTTCTGAAAACACCTTGTGCCCTGCGTCTTATGTGCCTGTCCATTAAGACCAAGGAATGGCAAAGCCATCACTGAGCATACCAATCCTGACAACCTTGAACTACCTCAATTTAGCTATACTGAGGTGGCTTTGATTGACCCTCCATCTTTGCCTACCTGAAGTCTAATACACCCTAACCTTTTCCAACCAAACCAATTCAGAAAATTCTTGGACATGCCCCAAAGCATAATTCATTCTAACCATTTAGCATAAAAGCCAAGGCCAGTGGTCTGAGGAAGGTGAGCATTTGAATGAGAGAAAAGACTAGAGGAAGGATGGAGCTCTCCCATGATCATTAGAGCTGTGGCCACATTCAGCTACATCAACCCAAGACCAAGCTTGACTCTGCAGACATTCATTGCCTAGATGCTCAGTGAGAAAGCTTCTACCTTGTAACACAGGCTTTCACAAACTCATTGTCCACCTCTTTGTGAGGGTTTGGTAAAGTGACTCAGCCTTGTACTCAAAAAGATAAGAAATCTCCTTATGGAAGCATGCAGCTAAAATTCAAACCAACAGACACATCAGAGGAAATAAACAGCCAAGAATGTGAGCACAGTAGATGCTGTCTAGATCAGGTGTTCATTTTCTCCAGAACTCAATTTTCAATCATGAATTGGGTCCAAAGGTAATGGACAGATTGAAATGAATTCTCAAAGCTTCTGAAGTTTTGAGTTTTAGGGTTTGAATCATCTTGTCCTTCAACAGGAATGGCTGCTTTCTCACACATTGGATATTTGGTGCATGGAAGACTTAATGATCCTTGGGCTCGTTATATCCTTCTTCCTTGTAAGAAATATCGGCAATTTTCCTCAAAGGCATGTTTCATACAGTATCAGGCACAAAGCAGGGCTCCCACATATTCTGAACCAATTGGAAATCAGATGTTTTGATCCTTTAATAGTTATCTCCCTTAAGATCTTTACATACCTAAATGGGGCTAAAAATTAAGCCTTTAAAACAAAAGATGGGGGGCTGGGAAGGTGGCTCAGTGATAGAGTGCTTGCCTTGCATGCCAAGGCCCTGGGTTCGATTCCTCAGCACCACATAAGCAAAAAGAAAAAAGCCAGAAGTGGTGCTGTGGCTCAAGTGGTAGAGCGCTAGCCTTGAGCTG
>NW_012267348.1:2184326-2198199 GCF_000151885.1 Dipodomys ordii | reverse complement strand
GGGTTCGATTCCTCAGCACCACATAAGCAAAAAGAAAAAAGCCAGAAGTGGTGCTGTGGCTCAAGTGGTAGAGCGCTAGCCTTGAGCTGAAGAGCTGAGAGACAGCGCCCAGGCCCAGAGTTCAGGCCCCATGATCGGACCCCAAAACAAACAAACAAAAAAAAGTGGGCCAGGCGCCGGTGGCTCACGCCTGTAATCCTAGATACTGAGGAGGCTGAGATCTAAGAATCACAGTTCAAATCCAGCCCAGGCAGGAAAGTCCGTGAAACTCTTATCTCCAATAACCACCCAGAAAACCAGAAGTGGCCCTGTAGCTCAAGTGGTAGAGAGCTAGCCTTGAGCTGAAGAGCTGAGGGACAGTGCCCAGGCCCAGAGTTCACGACCACGACCAACAACAACAACAAAAAAAGAAAGCTGAGATGGGAGGATAGAGGTTTGAAGGTAGCCCAGGCAGAAAAGCCCCATGAGACTCTATCTCCAATTAACGACCAAAAAGCCAAAAGTAGAGCTGTGATTCACATGGTAGAGCAGTAGCCTTGAGCACAAAAAGGTCAGGGACAATGTCCAGGCCCTGAGTTCAAGCCCTAGGACCAGCAACCACACACACACACACACACACACACACACACACACACACACAGATCATTGTCACATGTTGTAAATCTCTGTGTCCTGACACCAATTATGTTGCTTAAGAGAGAAAAGTATCTCCAAAGCTGCTTGCTTCTTTTTTATATATCAGATGCAAGGACAGGAAGTAAATAGGAAAATCAGATTATCATAGTTTATGAAAGCAAGATGAAAACACACAAACTGCCTTTTCAAACAAACTCAAAGCCATGTGGCTAGGGAAACATCAGGGCCAGGGAAACATGGCTGTTTTCCACATGTACTGCGCTGCTTATACATGTGCTCTGCTCTGGAAGTTGATGTATATTAGTAGAAGTCTCCCAAATTCACAGAAAATGCAGAAGTAGAACACTTTGGAAGAGCTGCCCACTTGAAAACCAGATCTTAAACATTGATACAAATCAATAGATATTTACATTGCAAATGAATTTTTATTATTATTTACAAACCTCTCCTGTAGGATAAAAAGATGGGTAAAAGAGATTCAAGTAACAAAAGAAAATTCATTTTAAATAGTTAGAATTTTTGATACTAAGGCTTTTCATGGGAACTTGAAAATTATTTAGAAATTGAGATGATTCTCCATATCAGTGTTCAAGAAAATGTTTACAAGGAGAAATGTTACATTGGCACAAAGTAGAATTTTTCCACCCACTTTATCAATATACTTTTTAATATTATTTTATTGAACAATATTCCATAGTCACTGCAGAAAATCAGGAAACACAGGGCAAAAGGAAAAAACAATAAAAAAAACTCATAATGTAGCCAGAAAATTCAACTTGCATAAAATTTTACTGATCTGCTTGTGCATATTCATATCCATATTACCAAAAAGATACTGTTTTACAAAATGTCTTCAAACTTAATGTTTTAACAAATTGTGACACTATCTGAGGGTGTTTTCGTTGTATATAAATGAAACATAAAAATCCTTGAACAAAAAAGAGCAAAAGTTAAATGAATTACATGGTTCTAAGGCCCCCACATTTTACTTAAATTGATGGAATATTGAATGTAAGTAACTTATAATGAAAGAATAACACCTTGAAGATTTGGAATACATTTTGTTCTAATAAATCACTATTTTTGTTTCTAGAAATTTTTATTTAAAAAAAATACCTTTAAGTAGTTATACAAAGGACATCCAATTCAGCATGTTGGCTTATGAGTACAATGCATCTCAATCACTGTCACCCCTTCCATTGCTCTTCCCAACTCTCCCAACCCCGTCTATACCCCCCCAATTTATATGGGCCCATTTTCACATACATTCACTGAAAGCTCTAACTGTATTCACCCACCCTTTCTCTCACCATGCATAAGGCCCCCCTTCCCTTGACCTCTCCTCTTTGACACATGTTTCAGTTTCCTGGTATTCATTTTGTTAAACTGAAAATTAATTGGTTAAAGGAATTATACCATTGGAATCCTTCCCTGCATATACCATATATAGCATACCTTAATAAACCTGTTAGTGTATATATGCATATGACCCTATATATTTTCATATGTATTTATATTTTGATCTTCTTGATTAGTATCTTCTTGTCTATTTTAAGGTCCTCTTCCTATTACTCCTCTTCCTCCCCTCTTCCTTATCCTTCCCTTCCTCCAGGACCTGACTTCAGGCCTTCTAGTTATAAATCTTGACCCCCATCTGCTGGAAGTTTATTCTCCAAAGGCTTCCTCCCAAGTAACACTAAGAACTCTGCTTAAACTAGACCTCTTCTAAATCATTCACCACTTAGTACCCTGAAACCTTGTTTCTTTTTCTTTCTTTTCTTTTCTTTTTAGTGGTTGTAGGTTTTGAACTCAGAACCTCCCACTCTTCCTCTTCCCCTTTTTTCTTCTCCTCTTTCTTCCCTTTCATTTCCCCCCACTCCCCTCCACCTCCTTCTTTTTGAAACAGTGTCATAGTGTCTCGGCTAGTCTGGATTGGAACTCAGATCCTCCTGCTTTGTCCTCCCATGTGCTGGGGTTACAGGCATATAGCTTCACATATGGCCTCAGGTTCATCTTTTCCCAAAATTTTCCCAGCAGTACTTACTCAAAGAATATGTCATCGTTTATATTATTGTACTTTTGTGTGTGTGTGTGTGTGTTTGAAAATACCATACAAAGGGGTTACAATTACACGGGCAGGGTAATGAGTACATTTCTTATCAAGCATTGTTGCCTCCTCCTTTGTTTCCCCTTCCCATCCCTTTTTATTTCCCCCCCCCCTCGCCACCTGCCAAAGTTGTAAAGTTTGTTTTTCAACATAACGACTTGTACCTCTTGTTGCAATGGGTCCACCTGTATCCCTATGTTTTTGCCCTTCCCCTTCACAAATTATACTAACATCAAATTGCTTTGTATGTCCCTCCCCCATGGTACATTATTGTACTTTTATACTGTATATTGTGGTCTTTATTATTCATTTTTTTCCAACTTGAATTTACCTCACAGAACAGAATAGTTTCAAGCCATTGTATTAAGAAGTTATTTATATATTTTAAATAATTTTATGTAATGAACAAATGACTTTTCACCATGATTAAAATCTTATTTGAGGCTTTGTGACAGTGTCTCTGATGTATACAATCCTAGCTAGCTAAGACACTGTGAATAGGAGGATCATGGTTTGAGGTCAGCCCAGACAAAAGATTCAAGAGAGACTCCTTCTGAACACACAACTGGTTGTAGACAAATTTTCTACTTTCCTCCATAGCTAAAGCCCAAAATAAAGTTGTCAAAGCAGCAATATTTCATTGCAATGTGCTATCTCCTTCAGATCCACCAAGGGATGTGGGTATAGGGGTGAGAACCACTCCACTGAGTTCAAGAAACGTTTAAACAGATTTGGGGGGGTCTTAATTGGACCACTAGTGAGCTCTAAATTGTCCCCCTTTAAAGTACATAAGATCAACTGAAATTTCTTAGTGTAAAGTCCCTTTCTACATTCTCCCTACATGAATGTTGCTAACAGTAATTTAGTTGGCCAGGATAAACTGGCACCAGTAGTATCATAAGAAGAAGCTTTTAAGGTGGGAACCAGTAGCTCACACTTGTAATTCTAGCTACTCTGACAGCTAGCCTTGAGCAAAAATGCTTAGCGATAATGTCCAGGCCCTGAATTCGATCTCTAGGACCAGCAAAGAGAGAGACAGGCAGACAGACAAAACAGAGAGGAAGGAGGGAAAGAAGGAAGGAAGAAGGAAGGAAGGAAGGAAGGAGGGATGGAAGGAGGAAAGGAAGGAGGGAAGGAAGGAGGGAGGGAAGAAAAAAGAGAGAGAAAGAAAGAAAGAAAGAGAGAGAGATCAGCGACTGATAGGATTTATTTGTAATTCTGGGACTCTACCACCAGTGTATATAGTTTATGTCCTTGTTATCTCCTTTCATTGTATTTCTTTCAATAGAAGGAAAACTGACACATGCTATTATGCACACAGACCATAAACTCGTCATTGAAGGACTTCAAAAGGATGAAAGAAGAGACATATTTCTCTCTCTCTCTCTCTCTCTCTCTCTCTCTCTCTCTCTCTCTCTCTCTCTCTCTCTCTCTCTCGTGGGCTAAGAGGTCAGCTCAGTGGTAGAGTGCTTGTCTCACATGCATGAGGCCCTGGGTTTAACTCCTCAGTACCATATAAGCAGAAAAAAGCCAGAAGTGGGAAGTGATGCTATGGCTCAAGTGGTAGCGTGCTAGCCTTGAGTTGAAGAGCTGAGGGACAGTGCCCAGGCCCAGAGTTCAACCCCCAAGACTGACAAAAAGAAAAAAGAAAATAAAACCCAGCACTTGTTACATTTTTAGCCATAATATCTATCACTGCTACATTTCTAGAATCACTCTTCCTTCCCTCTCTCCCTCCCTCCCTTCCTCCCTTCCTTCCTCCCTCCCTCCCTTCCTTCCTTCCTTCCTTCCTTCCTTCCTTCCTTCCTTCCTTCCTTCCTTTCTTCCTTCTTTCCTCTCTTTCTTTTGTTGGTCCTAGAGATTGAACTCAGGGCCTGGGCATTATTGCTGAACATTTTTGCTCAAGGTAACTATACCACTTGAGCCACAGCTCCACATCCTGCTTTTTAATTTTGGTGGCTAAAGTCTCACAGACTTTCCTGCCTGGGCTGGATTCGAACCTCAATCCTCAGACTGCAGCTTTCTGAGTAGCTAGGATGACAAGCATGAGTCCCAGCTTAAAATCTGCTTCTTAAGATACTACTGGTGGCAAGGATTTCCATTCTGAAATTTCAGTAGATTTTTTTTTTTTTGTCAGTTGTGGGGCCTGAACTCTGGGCCTGGCGCTGTCCCTCAGCTCTTCAGCTCAAGGCTAACACTGTACCACTTGAGCCATAGCACCACTTCCGGCTTTTTCTGCTCATGTGGTGCTGAGGAATCAAACTCAGAGCCTTATACATGCAAGGCAAGTATTCTACCACTGAGCCACCTTCCTTGCCCAATTTCAGTTGGTATTATGTACTTTAAAGGGGGACAATTTAGAGCTCATTGGTGGTCCAATTAAGGCAAAAAGAAATCTGTGTAAAAGTTCCTTGAACTCAGTGGAGTGGTTCTCACCCATCTCCCCTGGGGCATTTGAAGGAGATAGCATATCACAATGAAACATTGCTGCTTTATTTGTGGAGGAAGTGGACATTTTAAAATATGTTAACTAAACAGATTAAAGAGATCTCCTCTATGCTTCTCTGATATGGGATAAAAATTCAGGTCAGTCCCCAGTCTTATACTTTTTCCTCCTCTTTAGCTAGCAATCATAGCACCATGCTGCATACATACATAGCAGGTCTTGGTGTCTTTTCTGTTAGAATGTATAATCACCCAGATTTGGAAGTGAAAATGAAACCCCTGATCAAATAAGCATAAACAGCTGGTGGGATGTCAGACTGGTGGACTGTTGAAAGGATCAATGGGAGGGTCGGGGAAAGGAAAGGAGACTGAGGAGAGGAGAGGATAAAATGATGTTACACACAAACATACACACAGACACACACACAGACACACACACAGAAGCTTTGTCACTGAGTGTGCATGACCACAAAAGATACACATTGTCCTGCCTAGGAACATGATTGTAGATCTACTACTGAGAGTTTATAATTGTTTAAGGCCAGGAGGGACACTATATATACTCTCCAAAGTGGAAATGTTGACAGTCTCAGGAGACCTTCAGGAGCCAGGAACATACTGGTGTGTGTCTTCCCTACCAGCCAAGGCCCACCTCAAGTCTGGTTAGGTCACTTTTCCTTGGCTATGTAATCCCTCCAGAAAGTAAGTTATCAGCCTCACCTCCTGGTGGAGGTGGAATCTGTAATACTTCCTTTAACGGAAAGAAACATACTTCTGTCTTGCTCTGAATAGGAGACCACTCATTTGATCCAATTCTTTCCAATGTGCGTGCGCACACGCACACACACACACACACACACTCACACCCCTTGTGCTCATCTCTTGCTATGTGTACATAGGTTTAACCCCAATAACACTAAAAAGCTCCCCCAATCCTGCCTCTCACATCCCACATTTGTAGAACAGTGGAATGTTTAGAGCCCGGAGTGGGCGGGGGAGGGGAGGGTCTAGGATGCAGACTGGACTTTGCCCTTCTAGTTGGCTTTTTACTCTGCTCAGGCAATTGGAAAGATTAAGTTCGTTGTCCTTGGATAGGACTGAGGCTTTCAGAGCAAGGATTGAGTATTTTGGTGGAAAGAGAAAGAGTAATTAAATTACATTCAAATTACATTTTATTATGAGTGATTTGGGGAATTTAAATTATGTGCTGTCTTTGAATTTATTTGTTATGCATAAACTGTTTCATTCTTAAAATTCCAAGAAATGGTACAGAGACCAATGATATCATGAGGGTACAGGGTTTGCTTTTTCCTTTCTCTTCTCTTTTCTATTAAGGAAATTAAAGCAAATTGTTACTATGGAAAATACCAGCCAGGCGCCAGTGGCTCATGCCTTTAATCCTAGCTACTCAGGAGGCTGAGATCTGAGGATCGTGGTTCAAAGCCAGCCAGGGCAGGAAAGTCCATGAAACTCTTATCTCCAATAAACCACCAGAAAAACCGGAAGTGGCACTGTAGCTCAAGTGGTAGAGAGCTTGCCTTGAGCTGAAGAGCTGAGGGACAGCGTTCAGGCTCAGAGTTCAAGCCCCACAACCAACAAAAAGAAAGAAAATACCAGTAATAGGGAAAATACTAGTATTAGAGTTTAATGCGGTCATGACATCACTAATCAACAGGTTAATTTCTGAAGTGTGTCCCAGTAGTACCTTTCATCTGAATGTCAGAGTCTTCATTTTGCCCCTTTCATTTTATGCTCTTATTTAATCATATCTGTAAGGAAATGCTTGAGGGGTTCATGCTGGATCTGTGGTAATGAGCATGAGCCTCCAGCGCCCGGTCACATTGGCTTTTTGAGCTTGGCTTATCTCAATCAACTTGTCTACCTGTCAGAATATCAATCAAGAAAACAAACAAAAAATGTAAGAGAAAATGAACTTTCATACACTGTTAGTGGGAATGTAAATTAGTGAAATCACTGGGAAAGTCAATATAAAGGGTTTTCTTCCTCAAAAACAACAAAACAAAAGATACCTAAAAATATTTTTATTTTAGTAAGTAGCTAGAAAAATTGTGCAAGTAGTATATGAACATGTTTTCACTATAAAGACATTGAAAGCTCCCCCTCCATGACCCCATTCCATGGTCTTACATCCCAACCCCAGAGGTAACCATCAGTAAAAGACTGGGTGTATAAAGTTCTTTCCTCCACATGTTTGCTCTTTGTAAGGAACAAATTTCAGAAACCAAGCATGGAAAATATTTAACCTTCTGTTACGATTATTAGGTTTTGATGTTTAAGAGGGAAAAATGCCCAAACACATAAAAGTGGAAAATCCCCAAACGATTTGGTAAGATTTGCATTGTAGCATTCTTGCCTCTAAAAAGTCCTCCAAAGGTTTGACTGACATATACTTTCAAACATATGTAAAGACCTCTCCACTATTAGAAAATAAACTAAAAATGAGGTCAATATCTTAAAAAAATACAAACTCTTTTATCAGTTTCCAAAAGGAGAAAAAAGTCAGAAAGAAAGAAAAAACTTAAACAATATTTCAACTACTCTTAAGTTCAGTCCATTTTGTCTGTTGTTTCTGTGGCTCACGGGCATCATTCTTGAAAAGTTTTGTGAATCAGAACACTTTTAAATCTACTTTCTTCTGTGATATAAATGTGCACTTAAAATTTTTGTTTATTTAGTTGCCATTTTAACAACACAGTAATCTTTTATACTAATCCTAAAGTAGCTTATATCGAATCTGTAATTAAACAAAATTGTAGACTGTTTTACAGGTTAAAGTCAGCACTTTCATTTTGCTTTATAAATGAATTAGTAAGAGGGTGGAATAATGGATATGATCAGAATGGCTTAAGTATAAAACCACCAAGCCAAGATGGTAGGGAAATTTTTTTGCCCATTTCCTTTTGTGCCCCATAAAGACCCACAAAAAGGGGATTTCCATGCTGTGTTGCAAAAAGCTCAGCTCCCCCAACTAATAACTGATTGTTTACAGTTGCTAGCCTAGGCTAAGTTTCTTTTGGGGCATTAATTATCAAGAACACCATTTTCTATTGCATGTCTGAGTAAGCTGAGAAATAGAAGGCTACTTTAAGTACACCTCTAGGCTATGTTCTAGCTTCACATGATGCTAAATTCAGAGAATAAAAGACAAACCAAACTGTAAAGCCATCAAGACAACTGTTTGGCACCAGGCTGTCAATAGACCCAGTCATGAATTGAATGCTCATGCTTAAGGTCTTTGTGAAGAGAGAAAGAGAAGGAGGTAGAAGAAGAAAACTCTGCAGCAAAGAGACATACATGTGGTCATTCTACAGGGGAAGGTATTATGGGTGAAATGAAACATATTCTCTGGTTTTGAGGAATTCAAAACCTGATTCAGAAGATAGAACACTCTGTCTAAAATGGAAGAATATTTCCAGGTTAAAAAAAACAAATCTAACTAGTAGAAATATCCATAAGCTCAAATCTATTCATGAGCTCCAAAGAGACACCATGTAATACAGAATACTGTTTTGGGTTTTTTTTTTCCTGTGTTGTGTCTCTCTTCCAGGGCAATGGACTTGATCTTCAGATCATTATTTCTGCCCCTAAATAATTGTAGCTTCATTCACATAAGTCATACAATAAACACTTGTCAAGCAATGTTTCAGAAAGATATTGTTGACAGGGAGTTGTAACAATCCATAGATCAGGATATAGGGAGATTCCAGGATTGCAGGGTCATTTGGGAAAAGGGGAAGTTTAAACCCCTGGACATGAAATAAGTATAGTAAATAAAAGAGATACACAGGACTCATTGAGGGTGGGGAAGATGAGGGAAGGGGCTAAGCTAGGTTGGATATAGAAGGTCAGTTTTTGTATCAGTAGGAAATAACATTCAAGTAACTTTATCATTCTGTTCACTTGCACAGTATAGATCATCCTTCTTTCCCTTTTTCTAGAAATACTGGACATGAATGTCATTTGCAGCATGTAATCCTGAAGTGGGTGTAAATTCTCCATGGATTGAGATTATTCAGTATAAATCAATGCTAAAACTCCAGCACATTGGCACCACATCTCATCTGAGTAGATGTCAACAAATAATGAATGTCGGAGTTTACCTATCATTTAGAGTCAACATATAAGTCTTTTTAGTTTGACTTCATTGTCCTGAACTTTGCCAAGACAAATTTCTGGTACTAAGGAAGTTATTTAAATATTCCTCTTGGAATGTCTCTCCTGAGCCCTGATACATACAACAGGACCTGAATGTATACCTGGCTAGATAGGGATTATCAGAGGGCCCAGGCCAGTGAGTATGTCCAGCCATTTTGGTAGTTCTGATTCAGAAGGTGTGAATGCAACTGTGACTACTTAATATCTGAGCTTTTCCACACATGGAGACTGGAGTTTGGGAAAAGAGTTTTTTTTTCTTATTATTTTGTAAAAACTCGTTCAGATATGGTTACATTCTAGGTTAATAACCTAGTAGCTCTGTATCAAGGGGAAAAATTACCTCCTCTGCTTCCCACTTGGAGCTAAGGTACCCTCTGTAGATTCTAGGTCAACTTCCTAAAGTTTGTCATGACTCTTGATTTTTTTTTAAATCCTCATCCAGTGGCTAAATTAAACTTCAGTCTAGTTTTGTTTGAGTTAAAAGAGAGCCAGGTAGATTATACAAATAGAAAAATGTCTCTGATTACTGCCTAAACTTTTTCTTACCTGGCTACAGGTTATAAACTATAGATAATTTATACCCCAGACATTGCCCTTTCTCTAAAAATGTGTAGCCTTCCAATAAGCCTAGATAAAAAGCATATAACAAAGCCAATGAGTTGTGATGTCTGTATCCAAAAGAAACTGATTCCAAATGGGTGGCATGAGGAAAACTTGGGAAAGGACAGACTCTGAAATTCGCATTGAACACCAACAGCTGTCTAAAAGGCCTAAGGTAGAACAATCCCAGCCATGGGAACCAAAATAATCAAAGGCTCAGAGGTGAAGGGGATTTATTAGGATAAATCTGAAGATCTCTAGATTTGCTGGAAAAAAAAATGAGTCTTTGAGAAAGGAGAAGGTGGAAAAAGGGGAACTGGAAACATAACTGGAGGCTTAAAAGCCATAAAGATATGAATTTTGCACTTTACACAATGAGTAGCCAATGGAAAGTTTTGGTGCCAATGAGAGTCTCATTCCGAACTGTATTATCAAATGACAAGCAGGGTAGATGTGTTTTTGGAAGGAGAACTATGAAAGGCAAAGTCCAAGTGGAAGAGTACTGAGTGTTTAATGAAGACTTAAGCAAGGTCAGGATCAGGGCCCTAGAAAGAGGAGCTGTGCATAACTTCCCATGGAGGTGAGGCCAACAGAGGACAGGGTTAGCAGTTGCAACATCTCTTATGTTCAAGGCTCTGTCTGAGAAGCAAACTCAGGGGCCTTGAGTAAAGGACCTTGCTCTGATCAGTAAGTTTCTGTTCTGGGAAAATCATGCTGACCTCTAGTATATTCTTAAGAGTCTTGACACCAGTGTGACCCTGACTGACATTTTTCTTTTTGGTCATGATTGTACTTTTCCACTTAAACAAGATGCACACTAGGTTCCATAAGGATTCTAAGGAGCTGGGAAGGGGAAAGTCATTGCCCTTCATGGGAGACAGGGGCATATTATCATTCTATTTTCAGTCCTAGAATCCAGGAACTAGGAAGGCTCTTAAATATCTCACCTGAATCCCCTTGGGCAAGAGACAAAGGTGCTGGAGAGAATATCAGCCTCCTCTGAAGGAGAGGCAGGCAGGGATGCTTGGCCTGAGATAACAAGACTATGTCTATTCTGTGTGGAAGAGAAAGCTTTTTCCCTGCCAGAATTAAGAATCCCATATCTGTCAAAGTGGCTTTGGGGGAGGAAAGCAAATTGATACCGCATTGTCTCAAGCCAAATAAAATACGAAATTGCTATAGAAATAGTACTTTATCCTGACAAGGATCCCCTGAGTTAATGCTTCCATATTAAATCAGGCTAATGCTATATTAGACTAATAAGATACTGTGCTAATCCAGGAGATTGAATGAATTTAGATATGCATATTATTACTTAGTAGGATTAATACAACTCATAGCCAAATCCTCCAGCAACCCTGTAAACTTGATGTTCTTATGTGGCTGCAATTTACTGCAAACTTCTTACCTTTGTCACCATCTTCTTCTCAATTTTTATTCTCATAGACTCTTGCTAACAGGTCTTCATGTTGTAAGCTTAAGGACATTGTACCGGTTTTCACATCAAACATCAAATATTTTGTCGTGTGCTCTGATGACTCCAATGCACTGGGAAGAAACATCTTTATTGTTTAAACAGAGATGGAGCAGCTACCAGTCTAGGTGGCTGATCCACTTCATACCCTGTCCAGATGTTGTGCCTGAAAGAATGCTCCTGTGTCTCACGCTGCAGCTTTCTAGCCTGATTCAGGAGCTCAATGTGGAAGAAGTCAGAAGGGCTCCTTTTATGGCCTCGCTGCTCACCACTCCTTTCCCAACCAGCAGATGAAGGATGAGGAGGAGGGACAGAGTGTTGGCACCTTCCTCCCGCTCTCTCTCACAGATGTGAATAGTCATCCAGGCTTTCTTTACTAAGCCCTCTGCAATCTGTCCTGGGGTGGGGATATCTGTAGTACAAGGGCATTACTCTGAAATATGTCAGTCTTTATGTTAAGTGGAATCTTGCATGTTCACACCTGTGCTTATTGTTAAGTGAATTTATGGGTGGTCATAGGAGCTTCTAAGGCAGGGAGATTACTTGAGGAACCCCTGTACTTGAGTGATGAAAACATAGGGAGTTTGGGCTTGGCTCTTGCTAAGACAAAGGAGTTCTTGGGGCCACCAGCCAGCTGTCCAAGTAGATAAAAGGTCTGAGTTCAGTGAGTACAGTTCCAGTAGCTGTGGTCATCTACTAGGTATCAGAGCAGTCATTTTCAAAGTACAGTCTGATGGGCCACAGTGAAAAGTCTTCAGGCAGGAAGAGGAGCTCTGTGTCCAATCAGCCTGGTCTTCCTCTGGTACTTCACCTGTGGGAATGCTCACCTCACAGGAAGTGGAGTTTGATTCCCACTCAGGCAACAGCAACACAAAGGGTACATTCCTCATTTGCTGGAGTTCTTCCAGATGTAAGACCATCTATCCACGGGCAAGATGATAAAATCCCCAGAGGAAACCCAACAATGTTTTCATTTCAATGACTCCTAAGTTGAAGACATTCTTCTTAACCAAGGCTGGGCAACAGTTAGCAACTGGCTAATACTTAGACTATTTAGTCATTTGAAACAATGCAATTAAAGATGAATCACAGCTCAGTAACCTAAACAAAATCAAATTAATGAATGGCGGCACTCCCTTTGGTCTGGGAAGCTAATTCATAACCTCCCACCTAGATGGTTTTGGAAGCTTGTGCAGATTTCAGGGTGTGCAGATTCTGAATTTCCTCCCATTTTAGCACAGATACAATGGTAGTACATGTGCTTGCAGATGGCTGCCTGCTAGGACATGACCCTCAGCAGGGAGGAGCTCTGGACTTTGTAAGGAAGGCGTATGAATGCAGACTTAGAACCAGAGTACAGCCAAAGTCCCGGGTTCTACCCCTTACTAGCTAAATGACTGCAGGTAAGTTATTCAATTGATTTTCCTACATCAAATATGAAAATAAAATATTTTAATGTATATTTTTATTGTAAAGATACTGCACAGAGGGGTTACAGTTACATGCGTAAGGTAATGAGTACATTACCTATCGAGCAGTTACCCCCTCCTTTGTTTTTCCCCTGCCATCCTCCATTCCTTTCCCACCTCCCCAACTCCTCCCTCCCCTCTTCAAAGTTGTAAAGTTCGTGTTCAACATAGTGTCTTGTAGATCTCATTGTTACATTGAAATAAAATCTTATATGGGTGTACACTTGTATATGCGTATTAACATTTATGTGTGTATATGTACATATACATACATACATATACCTCTATATATGTGTGTGTGCATGCAAGTATGTGCATGTGTGTGGAAAGTGCATGGATATAGGTGTTCCCTACCTGCAATAAGGTTATGCCTTAATAAGCCCATTTAAAGTTGAAGTTGGATGTCATAAAGTAAAAATAATCTTAATTGAAATATTGTAAGTTGAAGGCCATCTATACACACAGTCATATGCTAGTTTACACAGATATACTTACATCTTATGCAGCGAGGATATTTATTATTAAAGTGGCATAACGCATTGACAGTTTTTCTAAAATATATGATAAACTCCAGTTTTGGAAAACGTATTGGATATGCTATTATGTCTCCCCTAATCTAATACTCTCCATTTCTTCTCACCAAAATAACACCAGATTTTTCTGAGGTATGAGTCTAGTGAAAATACTTCTCTAAACCCTCTTGCAACTAAAGGAGATGGCCAATGAAATGAAAGTCCACTCTAGAGGACTCCTTAGACAGATAACTAACAGAGGACATTTTCTTCTTACCTTTTAAACTTGTCCTAGGCTCAGATTTGTACTCAGTTCCTTGAGATGAAGCAGCTATTTTCTTTCTTTTTTTTTTTTTGGTCGGTTGTGGAGCTTGAACTCTGGGCCTGGGCGCTGTCCCTCAGCTCTTCAGCTCAAGGCGAGCGCTCTACCACTTGAGCTACAGCACCACTTCCG
>NW_012267348.1:2175305-2179076 GCF_000151885.1 Dipodomys ordii | reverse complement strand
CTAAAGGTGTTCTAGTGAGGATGTAGGGTGGGGTAGATCTATGGATCACATTCCAGGTGGGAAGAGAATCCAACCACTGTACATCTTGATGGAGCCTTTGCCACAGATGTCCAAATCAAAAAACATCCCCATTATAGTCCAGGACCAGCATGGCTCCTGAAGAAGCAATTAAGTTTTGTTTCCATTTTGAAGCAAGTCAAGGAGTATCTCTGGAGGATTTTTCTCCTCACTGGAAGCTCCTAAAAAGTCAAGGTCCATTTCTTTGTCTTTGGCTTGTCTCCATTATTCTCAGTGGTTTATGCACTGACTTAAACACACACACACACACACACACACACACACACACACACACACCACACACACACTACATACTTGATTTTCATCTTCAATGTGATGCAAATTCTGGCACGTTCCCTGGTACCATGTTGAAGACATGGGCCAAGGAGGAGAGGATCTTAGAGGAAACGATTTTTATGAGGAAACAATATTTATGAACTATGATATTTTATAAACACCTGGCATTTATATAAACAAGGGAACTGGGTTTTTTAATATGGTAACTTCTCTGGGTTTTGGCATTCAAATGGAAAACATGCTTCTTGTATTTTTCCTGTATGTTGGGAATCTCATTGAAAATACCTGGCACCCAGACAGCACTTTTATAAACAATGATTTTAGTCTATGGTGAATTCCAAATTAGACACAAGTAATACTTAATAATTTCCTTCTGTTTATTTTTGTTTAAGCAGTTTTGTATGAGAATGTCATGTTTATAGGACTTTGGATGACTTTGTTGTGATAATTGTAATGTTGAGCCTGGAAGGGTACATTAGGCACATCCAGTGCCAGAGCAGACTGCTGTTGGTAGGTTCCATAATAAACAAACCTTTCCACCACACTGTCCACCTCTTGGCCTTCTATATATATGGATAGTTGCACTGTCATCCACAGCAGAGTTAGAGTTAACAACAAAATGCTAATACTTCTGCTTTTAAATAATGACATCAATTTTCTGAAAGAAATAATATAAATGTTCTCTATTCTTGAATCCAGGTAGAAAAAATTAGAAGAATAATGTGTCTAACAGCTAAAGGGACTGCCTGAGTGGTTATATACTGAGTGTGTGTACAGCAGGTAAGTTATTTAGACTGTCCACCTTAGTAGCCTCATCTGTAAAACTGGTAAAAGTTGTGATAAGGATGCCCAGAGAGAACACCTTCTTGTTTAATGGTCTCTTAAGAGGATGAAATGATAGCCATTAATGACATAGCCAGGATACATGAGAAGTTCAAAAGTGGTAATTTAATTCCTTACATTTTATTTGTTTCTCTTTACTTTCTTACCACCATCTCCTGTGCTCCCAAATCAAGGCTGGTGTTTTCATAAATGGTTTTGCCTCTCTTCTTTAGAAACAGCTTCTTTTCCAGGTGCTGCAATTCCCAGGAGATATCCAGTGCTACAGTCAAAGCTCACTCACTAAGACCTATCCATGTGAGTAATAGATTTTCTCTCTACAACCAGTACATAGTGAGTTCATTTCAACGTCTTCTTAATCCCACATCACTAACAACAGTAGAGTCAATGAAACCCATGTGTGATGAGATACCACAAATCTATTTACCTGCTAAAATCAGGCAAGCACCTACCCTGTTGGCACTCTCATTAAACTCCTGAGAAAACACTTCCCATACCTGGAAATATGGACTTGAACTGGAAATCTCATCACAAAAGATTTTCCTGATAAATCCCAGTTTCACTGCATTGTGATTCTCAAGCAAGTTTAGCCCTGCTTTGTTCTGGGCTGGACTAGAGTCAAAAGCATCTATTAAATGAAAAATCATTTTCAGAAGAGCTAAAAATATAGCACCATTCATTTCAATTGCTACTGGATCTTTTTCAGTTGGCTAGCCTCTTCATCCATAACATGGGGAAAAAAAATCAATGTTTCATTGACTAGAGGCCAAGATGGCTGACTATGGGAAAGGAAACATTGTGTGAAATAAGAGGCTACTGTCATCAAGGGCTTAAAAAGAGTAAGAACTGAAAAAAATAAGGTTCCCTGGGAATTAATCCTCACTATTTTTAGGACTCCAGATTCTTGAGTTTAATCAAAGTCAAAGGAATATCTCAAAGACAAATGAAAGAAACAGAGCAAGAAAGAAAACGGAGTGGCTAGGATAAGAAGCCATGGAGAATGTTGAATACACAAAGGCAAAAACGAGGAGAGTAGAGTGGCATAGAAATGGGAAAGGAGTTGGGAAGGAAGAGGGAAAAGGAGGGAGAGAAGGAGAGTGAGGGGAAGGTGAGATCAAGAAGAAGGCAGGAAGAAGGAGGGTAGGGAAGGGAGGAAGTCTGGGACATGAACCTTTTCTCTGCTGGCATTATCCACAGTGATTCTGAAGGCACTGCCATGCTCCTAACTTTCCAGATGGTCACTGAAGCTAGAGACAGTATCTGTATCACCTAAAAACAGCACTGGCAAGTGGCAGAGCCAAGAGCTAACCATATCAACCCTATCAGATCCCAACGCCTCTGTTCTTTGCAGTTTACCCCTGTTGCCTTGGCTTGCCATTTATGGGTTTCAACTTTGGGGGAAGTAGAAGGACTCAAAAATAGATTTATTACTATTTCTCCTTAAAAGCATGCTTACTAGAAAAAAACCGTGTTATGTATAATTTGGCATAAATAATAATAGCAAGAGTCAAGTGATCCCTGTCAATCATTGTGGTCCTAAGTGGAAGTCATTTCTTGGTGTGTGGTTTTGTGTGTGTGTGTGTGTGTTTGTTTTTATTGTGAAAATACCATACAGAGGGGTTACAATTACATGGGCAAGATAATGAGTACATTTCTTATCAAGCATTGTAGCCTCCTCCTTTGTTTCCCCTTCCCATCCCTTCCCATCTTCCCCCCAACCCCTCCACCGAATTCTTCCCCCCTCCCCCCGCACCAAAGTTGTAAAATTCGTTTTCCACATAACGACTTGTACTTCTCATTGTTGCAATGGGTCCACCTGTATCCCTATTTAAACAATTTGTTTTTCCCCTTCCCCTCCACAAATTATACCGACATCAGATACAGTGAAATCAGGGGTTATACTATGGGGGAGGGACATACAAAGCAACAAAGAGATAATCTTATAAATGCATTAGAAACAATCACATGAAAGAAAAAACATTTGAATACATATCTTAGGGTTCATTTCCCTAACATCACCTTATCTGACCTTTTCTGCTTGACTCAGACATATACTAGATATTGCAAATAAGGGAAACCATGGGACCTGTGTTTCTTTGGGCCTGGCTTACTTCACTTAATAGAATTTTTTCCAAGCCTTTCCATTCCTAACAAATGGGGCAATGTCATTCTTTCTGATGGAGGCATAGAATTCCATTGTGTATATATACCACATTTTCTTGATCCATTCATCTTCTGAGGGGCATCTGGGTTGGTTCCATATCTTAGCTATGGCAAATAATGCAGCAATAAACATAGTTGTGCTGGTAGCTTTAGTGTGGTCTTGTTTGTAACCATTTGGGTAAATGCCCAAAAGTGGGATTGCTGCGTCATAGGGGAGTTCTATGTGGAGTCTTTTGAGGAACCTCCACACTGCTTTCCTGGTGTGTGGTTTTTTTAATGCTAGTACTGGAGCTTGAACTCAGACCCTTATCCGCTTTGCTTGACTTTTTCACCCAAGGCTAATGTTCTTCAACTTGAGCCACAGCTCTACTTCTGGCTCTTCAGTTGGTTAACTGGAAATAAGAGTCTCATGGA
>NW_012267348.1:2172138-2174882 GCF_000151885.1 Dipodomys ordii | reverse complement strand
TCAGCTCAAGGCGAGCGCTCTACCACTTGAGCTACAGCACCACTTCCGGTTTTCTGGTGGTTTATTGGAGATAGGAGTCTCATGGTCTCTCCTGCCTGGGCTGGCTTTGAACCAGGATCCTCAGATCTCAGCCTCCTGAGTAGCTAGGATTACAGGCGTGAGCCACCAGTGCCAGGCTGAAGCAGCTATTTTCTAAGTCAAGAGCTGCACAAGAAGTTACAAAAAGCCAGGCCTTCAAAACCTTGACCAGTTATAAAAACTCCATCTGGACTGCTGTATCTAGATTTCCCATCAGATGGCCAACATTAAATCTCTGTTTGGTTCATCACTGTGTTAAAATCTGTCTATCAGCAGCCAAATGCAATCCTAATACAAAGAGTTTGGAGCCAGCCAGAAAACCCAGCAAGATTTCTTTCCTTCTCTTCTTGAACTTTTAGAAGCTCTTCTAATGTATCCTTTGCTATAGTACTTTCTTTTCTTCCACTGATTGAATAAGTTTCCTTTCCTCTCTCCATAAATTTATGCTGCCACCACTAAGACATTTCCCAAAAAGGTACCATTTTTCAACAGACTTGGGTCATTCTTCATGGCCTATCTGCAGAGTTTTCCCACAAATAACCCAGAAATTCACTGGCAAAACAAAAAGCCACATGATTGTACTGCCTTTCCTTCAGATTTTTTTTTGGGGGGGTCCGGTCGTGGGGCCTGAACTCTGGTCCTGGGCGTTGGCTCTCAGCTCTTCAGCTCAAGTCTAGCACTCTACCACTTGAGCCACAGCACCACTTTCGGCTTTTTTTTCTGCTTATGTGGTGCTGATGAATCGAACCCAGGGCCTCAGGCATGCAAGGCAAGCACTCTACCACTGAGCCACCTTCCCAGCCCCTTTCCTTCAGATTTAAAAGTCAAGCAACATGGAAGCTTAAGCTCAGAGTTTCCTAAGCAATAAGAGTCAACTAAAATGAAATCCTAGACAGAGTTGGTAAGTTCAACTTGCAGGCCAAATTTAGCCTTCAACCTGCTTTTGTAAATAAAGTTTCTTTTGAAACATAATCAAACCCATTTGTTTATATAGGTATCTTTGTATTATAACAGCAAAGTTCCATTGTTTCAACAGAGATTTTATGGTCCATAATACCACAGATCTTTACTGTCCTAACTCTACAGAAAACAACTGTGAACTTACCCCATATTCCACTGTTAAGCAACTAGCTATGGACAAAACGAAGGTAGAGGGTAAACAGTAAGAAGAAGAAACAATAACACCTCCATGTACTTTGATCCTCTTTAATGTCAAGAACAGTACCCATTCGCTCCCTACCATTGGTCCATACTGTATATGATGATCATGAAACTACAAAGGAGGAGAAGCAAGCAACTTTCATGGGTAATTGCTGGGGTGAGTAATGAAGCCAGGATTCTGTTGGAAATTTTCAAGACCATGTTTTTGATCAATTAATCAATATATTATATAGCCCTCATCTTATGTTTAATTCCATCTATGGCAAATACTGAAGGTGAATGTAGAGAGCATTTTAAATTAGAAAATGTTTAATTTGAAAAAGGGAAGAAGAAAATAAATTTACTTCAGAGATGTCAAGAACATTGATGAATACATTCCCTGAGAGGGACAGAAGAAAAGGGGTAAGGGAATGAAAAATAAGTGGAATGAAAAACTGTATGTACCTGATCTATTTGATTCCTCAGGGGACACACCTCAAATACCCGCCCCCCGACTCCTTTTGCTGAAGGAGCAGAATGGTCAAACAATGGTGCCAATCCAGTGGGAGTCCTCAGTAGTCTGAGTCATAAGTTCTGGTCTCCTCTTCATCATAGCTCTGGGCAAATTATGAGTAACTCTGATAGGGGTGAGATATGACATATGCTTGAACGAAACAAGAAGTATATGGTGGCTGTGAAGGCAGAGAAACTGGGCAAGTCATGTCTCTGAGAGCACAAACAGAATTAGCTCTTGGGGATCTCTGGTGTAAAGAATTGTACATAAATTCAAGGATAGAGTCTAAAGTTCTTCCAAGTTCCCAATTTGGTGTTATGTGTTATGCTGTTTTTATTCATACACTTTCTGTGTATGCTGCAAATATTCCTGCAAGGACAGCAGTTCCAACACTGAGGATCATCATGTTATCACACCTTGTACCTCACTAGCTGAGCAACTTGGAAAAATTTCTTTCTCTCTCTATACACTTGTTTTCTCATTTGTAAAGAAAGAAATGGAAACCAGTAGTACTCATAAAAACAAAAGGCTGTGGGGAAGGATTAAATAAAATGCCATATATAAATAAGTAGTGAATGGAAGCATGAGATTAGTAAGGAGAAGCCCGAGGATTGTTATATTGCAAGGAACCCCACACCAGTGGTCCTCAAACTTCACCAAAGAACAGTATAAGGTACAATATGGTGACTTAGCCCTAGCCAAAGCCTCTCATTCAGGGAATCCTAGATGGAGGACTAAGAATGTGCACCTCTAACCAATTGCCAATGAGCCACACTTTGAGAACTGTTCAAATTATGAGCAAGTGATTCTCCATTGTGACCAACAGGATTAGACTTAATTTGTAGATAGTTAAGGAGATTTATTTTTCTTGCACAATTTCCTTCTTTTTATATAAATATTATATGAACATTAATAAATTATTCTTTTTTATTGTGAAAATACTGTACAGAGGGGTTACAATTACATGGGCAAGATAATGAGTACATTTCTTATCAAGCATTGTAGCCTCCTC
>NW_012267348.1:2041485-2160667 GCF_000151885.1 Dipodomys ordii | reverse complement strand
ATGCAATCCCATTTGTCCAACCTTTCTTTGATTTGTTGTGTTTCCGGGTCTCTATTCAGAAAGTTTCAGCTTGTGCCAAGAACACCTAGGGTTTCTCCTATTCCATCCTGTAATGGTTTCATTTATTTAAACTTTGATACTTATCAATAACACTGGAACTACAGTTTCAATGTGTCAGTTTCAGATTTTCAAATACTGCTCAAGGTAAACATACATTAACATAACACAGAAGATTAACTCTTTCTCTCTGCCAGTAATCAGAATATTCCCCTCTTTAGCTACTCAGAGATATCCCATTAATGAGGTAAAAAAATGTCAACATTTGCCAGGTGCCGGTGGCTCATGCCTGTAATCCTAGCTACTCAGGAGGCTGAGATCTGAGGGTCACGGTTCAAAGCCAGCCCAGCAGGAAAGTCTGTGAAACTCTTATCTCCAATAAACCACCAGAAAACCGGAGGTGGTGCTGTGGCTCAAGTGGTAAAGCTCTTGCCTTGAGCTGAAGAGTGGAGGAACAGCTCTCTAGGCCCAGAGTTCAAGCCCCATGACAAAAAAAAAAAAGTCTACACTTCTACATAGACAAGATCAGAACCCAAGACTCAGGGCTTCTGCTCCAGGTCCCTCCATCTACACTACCAGCGGCACTGAGAATCCCATGGAGGCTAATGTGAGGGCTTCAGAAAGCTGTAATATGGTTTGCTACTGTCTTTCAATTTTGTTCAGTAGGGGTGTTTTGCATGAAACTTGATTCCTTTGAAAGCATGCATTCAATTAATGTAAATTTTGATTCTTAAACTGATATATGTGTCTGTGCTTTCATATGTAGTATGCCAATATAGTCATAAAATGTGTATTTTCATATGTATCACTGGCAGCAGGGCCCACAAATATTGTAATGCTGACCTTACCTAAGCTGATTTTCCTGAGTTTAACCCACTTCATCGTCTTCCTTTGGGGCTAGGGCCCCATAAGAGACCAAACACTGGTACCAATCAGAGCCAGGCAGCTTCCCATTTAAAAGCTTGAATGCATTTAAAAGCTTTACCTTGGCGGGCAATATCTCTCAGACATTCCATAATATACCCTAAAATTTTTCTCTTCATTTACTGGTGCTTGCAAGTCTTCTTTGCAGGAGTGATCAACTTTTCTTTCTGGGGTGTTTTAGCCTCCAAACTTTTATCCCTGATAACCATTATAATCAAACTATCTTGCTTAAGAGTTTTTGGTTGTTGTTTTATTTTTTTTTAAGGGTAGAGAGAACCAGCCAACAAACCAGATGTGGCTGTCTCCAGTTTCAGTTCTTAATGTACAATAAGTTACAGGTTTCTTATAGTTCCTTAGGGGTAAATCACAAACAAGAATTAGCACATCACCAGCCCAACTTCCTCTTCCCAGCATGTCTGTTTAAAGTTAGAATGAATGCCAGACTCAAATATCAAAGGCATATTGCTCCTAAATAAGCCAATCAGCTCCAAATACAGCTGGAAACAAGAGCAGGGGATAATGTTTTTCAATCAGCAGACAACCCTTTGAAAGTTTAATTATGAATGGTAACCATTTATTTCAAGCTAAATGAATTTTGCCACTTCTATGTAGGCGATACACATTACATATCACCCAAACTAATTTCTACCTCACACAGAACCCCATTTTCTATTCTTTTTTTTCTTGTATCATTCCTTTAAGAGAGTGGTAAATTCTTGCTCCATAAATGTACAAAATCCATTTTCTGAGCAACTATTCTACAAGGAAATTGGTCTGGATTAACCTGACCAGACAGATTGGAATTGGGTTTTGGGAACTGGCAATCTTGTTATCCATCAATGAGTACTGGTTCTCAGATCAGAGGAAGGAAGAAGTGGGCAGATTGAGATTGGTCTCAGGTGGTAGGTCTGGGAAAAACAAGTTTGTTATCTGTTACTGTCAAGGAGACAATGACTTAGATATCTGGAGTCCAAGCTCTGGCAAGAATTGCTACAGATTGTTAGTGAAGCAAGGCCTAGAGGCTTGAAGATTGTATCAGGATCATTTCTCAACTCATACGTCACTTCTCAGAGATATGGAATGGACTGGTGTGGCCTTGTCTGTTTAAGACTGCTACCCTTAAGAAACACCTCTTCCCCTTCTCTCTGCAGACTAAGATATGATCACTGACAGTCATGGTCAATAGCTAGTGCTCCGATGAATTTTCAGTGGGACTCCTGTGTGGAATGCCCATCCATCTACAGGACTCCTGTTTTCATTGATATTAAGCCCAAGATATCCAGTAGTGAGGCTATACAACCTAGTGTTTCATGATAGACCTATATTTAACCAGTTGATGTTGCATAAACCACTTAATCACTCTAACCCTTGATGATCCCATATATAAAATGGATATTTGAAAGGAAAATTGTCAGTACTAGTGTTAATGTAATTCATAAAGCTCTGGAAATATTAAAGCTGCTAAAAAAACAATGTGAGTGTATTCATGTACCAAATTAAATCACATACTAAATTAGCAAGCTAGAGATAGAGAAAGAGGGTCATACTAATCGCTAAATCATTATGAACCTAGTGCCAGATAATCTGTCCTTGAGGTGTCAGTTCTACCTTCCAATGTATCTTGGTGTTTTTCTAGGTTCCCATGTGTTTATAAAATGATCTGAATGAGATTGTCTTCAGGGAAGATGTTCATGAGGTCATGACTACCCTGTTTCCTCCTTCTTCCTGATCATTGCCAAGTGTACCCTATCTGAGGTCACCATATTCTAGGCTGAGTATTCTGTCTCTGATGTTTTTTCCTTCATGCCTTCCTTGAGTCACCCAGTAATGCCCTGTTCTAAAGGCAGTGATGTGCTACCTGGTCCTTTATCTGACCCATTTTTCACGCTCTAAAATGACAAAAAAAAAACCTGAAAAATAAGCAATAGAAGCAATGTCATCCTGATTACTCTGCACACTCCAGAAAATGCAGTCTCCCCAATATGAATGAATAACATCAGACTAGAAATAGACACTTGCTTGGGGCTGAAAGCTGCCTCTCTCTATACCACCAACACCTCCACTGCAAGCCGTAGTGTTTGAGCAACCTCCTCCTTGATCAGAACAAACTCAAGTTACAAGCATCAACTATAACCAATGACCACCTACCTACTTAGAGAATGGGAAAAAGAAGATCACATGGGATTTCAGAGGTCCAGGGACTTCAAAGAAGAAATGTAAACACAATGTATTGGGTACAATGTAAGTGGCTTATTCCCTATTTGCCCTTTCTTATCTATAAGTCACGTGATAGCACGTTTCCCTAACGAAGCCTACATAAGATTGTACAGGTAAGGGTAGAATGCTCAGGAGAGTAAGGAACTGTAAATAGTTGTGAAAGAGCAAAATTCCAATGAAACCTTGCCTTGAATGAGCCTCACACATCAGAGCAAAATGAATCTGACAGAATCAAGAAATGGTATGAGGAACTTACAGTCACAAATGGCTATTCTGTATAAATATTTCTAAAGATTTTTCCATTCTACTATCCTTCTCAGACATCAAGTATCGGGTCAGTAAAGTTTCTAAATGAGTTGTTACTGTTTTATTTTTATTCTGCTTCCTTTTACAAGTCTTTAATATGCCTGATTTATTAAACTAATATTTTCTATATTTCTTAAATTTCATCTCTAATGAGCATGGTATGAATCACCATTGTAAACAGAGGAAACTGGGTTATATATGTTTCCTTAATACCCTTCAATTATGTGGATAAAGCTGAGTTAGTGGGATGGAAGAGTGTTCTCACCCAGAATGTCCTTCAGTTCTGAATGACTAAGGGGAGAGGGCTCTAGACAATGAGTCAGGAAGTCTGAGCAGACCAACTGCTCTGGGAGTAGAGGAAGTGCCTACATTAGTCTTTCCTATAAGTGGGGAACAAAACCAGAATGTGTTAAATCAGATTTATTAACCAACCAATTTTGTTCTGGAAAAAACACATTATTTCACATTTAATAATACCAAGTTAGTAAAACAGCATAAAAAGTTACTCAAATTGTATTCTGATAAAAGAAAATGTCTATTGACAAAGCAGTGGTAGTCTAGACACTTCGTTGAAAATCAACTATACAATTTGTGGATGGAGGTAGGAGGGGAAAGCTGGGAGAAAGCAAGGGAAGGATTAACACTGTACCCATTACCTGACTTATGAAACTGTACATCACCTCTGTGATAATATGGAAAAAAGAAAAAAAAGACAAAATGTCCATTTGAACACAGGGTCTGCAGCTTGCTTAATCAATTAGCTTGATTGCTCTGCTGGTTTAGAGCTTGACTACCTCTTGAGTCGTGCCTCTACTTCTGCTTTTTGGTAGATATGGAGTCTCACAGCCTTATTTCAAAGTAGGAAAGATGACCAGAGACAAAGAGGAACATTATATATATATATATATATATTTTTTTTTTTGGTCAGTTGTGAGGCTTGAACTCTGGGCCTGGGCGCTGTCTTTCAGCTCTTCAGCTCAAGACAAGTGCTCTACCACTTGAGCCACAGTGCCACTTTATTGGAGGTTTATTGGAGATGAGTCTCACAGAGTTTCCTGCCCAGGCTGGCTTTGAACTGCAATCCTCAGATCTCAGCCTCCTGTGTAGCTAGGATTATAGGTGTGAGCCACCAGCACCCAGATTTTACATAGTATTTTTTTTCTTCCGGCTTTTTCTGCTTATGTGGTGCTGAGGAATCGAACCTAGGGCCTCATGCATGCAAAGCAAGCACTCTACCACTGAGCCACCTTCCTAGCCCCTTACATAGTATTTTTAAAAGTTTATTTTATTGTAAAGATGCTGCACAGAGGGGTTACAGTTACATGAGTAAGGTAAGGAGTACAATTCTTGTCAAGCATTGGTACATTATATAGTATTAACAAATCAACATCTCAAGAAAATACAGCGATCCTATATCTATATAAACAAGGATAGCTGCAATATGTAAGCTGATATTGAACAATGATCCTCTGTATCTCAGCCTCCCTCCATAGCTAAGATTACAGATGTGAACTACCAGTACTTTGTTGTTGGTCTTTATTGTTGTTTAAAGTTTTAATTTAAACAATTATAGATTCATGTGTAATTTAACAAAGGGAACACAGTACATGTAGGAATCCAGCTTGAGATGACTTCCAGCATCTTTGCTGCAAGGTATCCCTGGCACATGTCATAAGCCCTATAGGACAAACAAAGTCATTCAGCCCAGTGTGGTATATCTACCACCAAACTAATGCCCAAATTGTTCTTAACTAACCTATCAATAATTTCTGAGGAAGTCCAGATGCATGCTAGTTGATCACAGCTCACTGTTATCTACCTTAGAAACCATCTCCTGCTGCCTTGGGATATATAAGCATTCTCATATCTTGTTATCCAAGACCACAGTTCTGTCTGTAAATTCCCAATAAAATGCACTTTGGGAGTAAATAACTCTGTCTACCTCTTTTTACAGCATTTTGATCCCACTGCCTTGATGGATGATTCTTGTACGCCAAGATGGATTTTTACATTTGTTTATTTGTCTTTATAGGTGGCTTTATAAGGCTGGCCTTGAACTCATGATTCTTCAGCCTCAGCCTCCTAATTACCTGGGATTATAAGTGTGTGCCAACATACCCAGTTTGCAACGAGGTTTTGAAAAGAGTGTATATTTTTCCTAACTCCCCAGTAGCAACGTCTTGCAAACGTGAAGTACTATATCACAACCAGAATATTGACAATGATACAATTGGGACCTTACATCACTACGAGGGTGCCACATGCCCCCTTTCTAGTCATGCCCATTTCCCTACTTTCTCCTTTCCATCCATAATCTCTGAAACTACTAATCTGTTTACTATTTCTATGATTTTGTAATTGCAAAAACATCATGTAAGCCAAATACCCATGACTCACACCTATAATTCTAGCTACTCAGGAGGCTGAGACTTGAGAAGTTTGGTTTGAAATCACCCCAGGAAGACAAATCATTTGGGCTCTTGACTCCAATTAATCAGCAAAAAGCCAAAAAGTGGAACTGTGGCTCAAGAGCACCAGCCATGAGCAAAAACACAGACATCAAATAAATTGAATCAGAATATATCACCTTTTGATACTGGCTTTTTCATTCAGCATAAGTCTATGAACATTCACATAATTTGTATGTATGTCAATAATGCATTCCTTTCTATTAGTAATATTACACAAAATGAATGTGGCAGTTTTTTCACCTATTGATGACAAATTTTGATGTGTTTTCATTTTAATTCTGTACTTTTTAAAAAATTTCCTTTGAGATTTTGACTGTGAGTTACTTAGAAATCTACTTGTTACTTTCCAAAAGTTTGGGGATGTTTCTGTTATTTCTGTTTTTGTTTTTTAACTTTAGTCCATTGTAATGATGATGCCTGTTTTTATTTCCCAGAATGCTGTGTATTATGGTATGCACAGTGTATACATGGTATACATGGTATACACATGATATACATATACTTCATGAGGTTTGAAAAGAATATGTACTTTCCTGTTGATAGGTCCAGTATTCTATCATTGCTGATTAGATCTTATTACTTGGTGTCATTACTAAATCTTCTGTTTTTGCTGATTTGGGGGTCTACTGTTCTATTAATTTATGAAAGAAGATGTTGAAGTCTCGAGCTGTAATTGTACATTTTTCCATTTCTCCTTTCAGCTCTATCAGTTGTCATTATTATAAATTTTTTGAGACAAGTTCTTAATTGGTAGCCCCAAATCTGCTGGGACTCTCAACCTTTTTCCTCTACTTCCAAAGTGTTGGGATTATAGGTATGAACGATCACATCTTGCTAATTTCTACCAACTTTTGCTTATATATTGCAGCTCTCTTGTTTATATAGATATAGAATAGCTGTATTCTCTTGAGATGATAGTTTTTTAATACTATATAATGTTCTTCTATGTCTCTGGTCATTTTTCCTAATTTGAAATAATCAACCTGTTATTAATATTATTCCTGCCTTTAAAATAAATATTTCATATATGCATTATATTGTATATAATAAACTATATTATTTTTGTGTTTTCTGTTACATTCTCTCTCTCTGCTATTCATTTCTTTTTTCTTTTTTAGGTCTTTCTGTGGATTACTTAAACAGTTTTAGAATAATATATTACTTATTTATGGCAGAATATCTTCTGTTGTATGTCCTTGGTGATTTATTGATGTTTCATATTATGTATACACAATTTATCATCATTAGTGTTTTTACCAGTTCTACTAGAGAACCCCTACCCTCTTTATATCCCAGTTTATAATAAAAACACTTAGCATGAAATAATTGCTTTAAATATTTTCTATACACATTTAGAACTCCATTAGAATTCTTGTTTCTCTGTCAAGTGTAATTCATAAACCCAAAAGGAAGAAGGAAACCCATCTTACTTACTCGTAATTTTACTGTCTGTATTGTTTTAAAATTACCTTTTCTATGACTTGCTTTCTGTTTAAAGAACTTTAGTGTTTTGTGTACATGTGTGTGCGTGTGTGCATGCTTGTGTGTGTGTGTGTGTGTGTGTGTGTGTGTGTGTATGCACACGCGCGCTCTAAACCTGGAGGCTAGAACTCAGGACTTGGTCACTGTCCTTTAGCTTTCTCTGGTCAAAGCAAGTACTCTACCTTTTGAGCTTGATCTCAGGCTTTTTGGTGGTTAATTACAGATAAAGAATCTCACCTACTCTTTGTCCAAGCTCGCTTCTAACCATGATCCTTAGTTCTCAGCTTTCTGAGCAGCTAGGATTACAGGGATGAGCTGTGGACATCTGCCCACCCCACTTTTTAATAACATTTTTGTAATATAGATCTTTTGGTGACAATTTTCCTTTCGGTGACAATTTTCCTTGTCGGGAGCCAAAAGTTGAGTCTCTCAACATAATAGGCTTGACTATCTCACTGGAACATCTTGAGGCTGAGTTTACAGAATCCCACCCTCATCCTGCCCTAAGCAAACATCCTGCACTGCTATGGCCAATGAAAAAGCTTCCTTAACGGCCAATGAAAAAAGCTTCCTTATTCCAAGCATATAAATACCTCTGTGTGAAAAATAAAAATTTGCAGCTTGATCAGTACCCTTGTCTTGCTGTCATTCTTCGTGTCTCTTGTCCCTTCATTCCTTCTAGCTTAGGTTCACTGCCCTCGTTGACGTCCTGCGGGTTGGGACATTCCTTTCTATGAGAATGTCATAATTTCCATAATTCCTCGAAGAGTAGTTTTATGGGTATAGAGTTCTAGGTTAATAATTCTTTTAGAACTTGAAAGATATTGTGTTGCTTCTCCACATCCCCAGTGATTGTTGATGGAAACTTTACAAGCATGGAAACACCTTTACACTAAAAGAAAGTGCTATTTTGCTTTTGTAGATTTTTCAGTTTTGTGTTCTTTTTCAGAAGGGTGAGGTTTCTTAGTGTGGATTTCTTTGGGATCTCCTCATTTCTTGAGTTTGTAGGCTTATGTCTTACATTTAGGAAGGCATTTGTTGTTATTTTTCTGTGTCTTTGCAGTCCTGCCTTATTCTGTTGTCCTTCCTCTTCTCTCATGACATAAATGTTAGGCCCCACAGGTCTTGAGGAGGTTTACTTATTTATGTAAGTCTCCTTTCAACCCAGTCCTCTACTCTGCTATTGGGCCCATCCATTGAGTTCTTACTGCTTGAAACTTACAATTATATTTGGAAATTTTAAAAGCTTCACTTGTATCTCCTTTACATTTTCACTATTTTAGAAACTGTTTAAGCCTTTGTTTTCTGTGATACCACTCCAGTGGGGTCATGGCACTGCCTTATTAGTGACAGGAAGTCCACACTTCTTACATGGCTCCTGTTCACACTTGGCACTGCAAGGTGTGAGTGTGAGTCCTCATCCCTGCTAATCCTGCCCAGGTGATAGGGATAGAAGTACTTCATTTCGGCTCCCCACTGGCCTTTACTGACATCGGGGGATAATGGTCTCATCACTACTAAGTGATGGTGAGCTATCTGACTCTCTACGAGGCATCTTCTGATATCACTCTGGTGCAGATGCCTTAATATCACCATGACAAGGAGAATTTGCAATAATTTTGGTTCCTTGTTCAGTCTTCTCTTATTACAGTGCCTTATTACATGAGATCTCCACTCAGCATTTGCTAGCCTGAATGGACTTAGGTCACTTTCTTTTCTGTGATGTCTAGCCAGGATAGAGCAGTTATTATACGGAAAATGTTGTCTTGTTTGGATGGATGTACCTTTTGTAGTATTTTGACTAAGAAAAGCATTTTTTGTTCATATTTTTTTTCTACTGATGTCTGTCAATTTCTCCAGGTTGCCAGTTTCTTTAGCTTCAATTGGAGGACATATAAAGCAAAAAAGAAAACCCAGAGCCACTACTGGTGGCTCATGCCTACAATCCTAGATACTCAGGAAGCTAAGATCTCCACTTGAAGCCCACACAGGACAAAAACATCCATGAGATGTTTCTCTCTAATTAACCAGCAAAAAACCAAATTGGAAGTGTTGCTCAATTGGCAGAGCACCAGCCTTGAGTGAAAAAGCCAAGCAGTGTGGAAGTCCCTGTACAGATAAACAATGAAAACTAAACAAGCAAACAAAAACAAGGAACTTACTACCATGTAATTCCTAGGACCCCAAATTCCCTAGCTGATTTTTCTTATTATCACAATGTGTTTTACACATAATATCTAGAGTTTAAATTTATATTTAATGGCATGACAATATTTTTTTGGGGGGGTCCGGTTGTGGGGCTTGAACTCTGGGCCTGGACGTTGTCCCTCAGTTCTTCAGCTCAAGGCTAGCACTCTACTACTTGAGCCACAGCGCCACTTCCGGCTTTTTTTTCTGCTTATGTGGTGCTGAGGAATCGAACCCAGGGCCTCATGCATGCAAGGCAAGCGCTCTACCACTGAGCCACCTTCCCAGCCCGGCATGACAATATTTTATATCTATAATGGCACAACAAATTCCATTTTCTCTTCCTAAAAATGGAAGTCAGCCCTCCAGTCCTTTTTTGAAATTTTTCAAATAAAGACTCTTGTTTTTGTCTGAGATTGGTCTTGAACCACTATCTGAGGTATGAACCACCATTCCTAGCTTATTGATTGAGATGAGGTCTTATTAACTTGTTGCTTGAGCTGGTTTCAAATTGTGGTCCTCCTGATTTCTACCTTCAAGTAACTAGAATTACAGGAATGGCTGAGTTGTAAACATCCATAATAATAAAATTAATGTAATTTAAATTTACAATTCAGGCATTCCTTTCTTCTTCCAAAATGGATTCTAAAATATCTCACGGACAAATACCATGTTCACGGATAGCAAAGAATATTTAGAAAAAGAAGAGTTAAGGGTTTTTTTGGTGGGGGGCATGCATTTAAACATCTTAAAACACAGTACTGATTAAGACAGTGTGATAAGTAAAGCAGGACAGTGGACAAAGAGGGCAGACTAGACTCCTGGGGGACTTTGGGAAATTGGCTATTTTACAGACAGCAACACAAATCAGCAGCACAAAGAAATGATTATTTGGTAGATATATAGCTTCACTTTATGGAAAATTTAAATTAAATTTCTAGCTCACACCAAGTAAAATTACCGATGATCCCTGATTTACAATGGTTTGACTTAGTATTTTTGGACTTTACTGTGGTGGGAAAGTAATACACATTTAATTGAAACTGTGCTTCTAATTTTGATCTTTTTCTAGGTGAGCCATTTGCAGAACAATGCTCTCTAATGATGCCAAAACTGTAGGCTGATATTAAGTGTTCTAAGGCTGCATAAAACAAGCCAGGCTAAGCTGTGATGCTCAGTTACAAACTTTAAAAAAATTATTGTGAAGGTGATGTACAGAAGGGTTACAGTTGCATAAGTAAGGTAATGACTACATTTCTTTTTGAATAGTGTTTCCCCCTCCCTCATATTCTCCTGCTTCCCTCCCACCCCAACTACCCTCCCACCAAGTTGTAAGGTTAATTTCCAACATAGTGTCTTAGTGAGTGTCACTGTTGTGTTTGGTCCACCCTTTGTCCCACTGTTTCTGTGATTCTCCTTCCTTCCCCAAACCAGATAAAATTACATATAAGACAAAGGGTACTGAAATAAAAAAACAGTGACAACAGGAAATAAACCAAAGAGAAAATAAAGAAAAAAGAAATAACTGCAAACAGTACACTAAAAAAAAAAGCCCTCTTATTTCCATTTCTTGGAGTTTATTTCAATTAGCTTCATTTTATATTGTCATATGCACATAGCTATTGAGCTATTGTGATCCTCTGCTAAGAATATCCTAGATGTATTCTAATTATTACAAATGAAGGAAGCTATGCAGCTTATGTTTTTTGGGGTCTGGCTTGCTTGCTTAATATAATTTTTTCCAAGTCTTTCCATTTCCTTACAAATGGAGCAATGTCATGCTTCCTGATGGAAGGATAGAATTACATGTATGTATGTATATACACACACACTCACACATGCACACACACACACACACACACACATATATATATATATACACACACACATACACATATCACATTTTCTTTATCCATTCATCTATTGAGGGGCATCTGGGTTGATTCTATATCTTAGCTGTGGTAAATAATACTGCAATGAATATGGTTGTGCTGGTAGCTTTAGGGTGGCCTTGTTTGTGGTCATTTGGGTAAATGCCCAGGAATGGGATTGCTGGGTCATAGGGAAGGTCTATTTTTAGTCTTCTGAGGAACCTCCATAATGCTTTCCAGGGTGGTTAAACAAGTTTACATTCCCACCAACAGTAGTAGCATTCTCTTTTGGCCACAGCCCCACCAGCATCTGTTATTATTAATTTTCTTGATAATGGCCATTCTAATTGAGTGAGGTAGAATCCCAATGTTGTTTTGGTTTGCGTTCCTTTTATGGCCAGAGAAGTTGAATGCTTCTTCATGTGGCCATTCTTATCTCTTCTTCAGAGAAGTCTCTCTTTAAGTCTTTAGCCCTCTTATTAAGGAGGTTGTTGTTTCTTTGAGGATTTAATTTTTGAGCTCTAAGTATATTTTAGATATGAGACCCTTGTCCATTGTATAGCTAATTAAGATCTTATCCCAAAATATGGGCTTTCTATTTATCTTGCATTCTTGATTTGTGGAATTTTCAACTCACTATGTTGGATCATGATGAAATCCCATCATAAGCTGAGAAACACCTGTACTCTGTTTCTGTTTATTGACCAACACAATTATAAGTCCAAGAATAACTATTATTCTCTATGGAATAATAAGTAATTGTGAAAGTTTAAAGTATAAACAATGAAGAAAATGTAGACAACATTTTTATGACTTGGGGATAGGAAATGACTTCTTAATTAAGAAATAAACTCTAAAGAGAGAAATTGATGCCTTTCTCCAAGTGTTAGCTCTCAAAAGTACCATAAACAAGTTGGTAGGCAGGGGCAGACTTACCCTTGGCCATGCAACAATTGAATAATAGATGTATTCATTGAGCAGTTACTATATGCTCAGTAACTGATTTATTTGTTCCAAGTACCTGGGAAGTAAGTTCTATCATTATCTCCATGGTATCCATGAAGATCCTGAGATTGACTCACTCAAAGTCACACAAAAGCTGGGATTCCACTTCTAATAACATTGCTAAATTCAATCTTTCCTCTTTTTTATGTGCTAATCCTGGGTCTTGAATTCATGGCCTAGACAATGTCCCTTAGCTTTTTTACTCAAGACTAATGTGCTACCATTTGGTCACCATTCCATTTCTGGCTTTTTGGTGGTTAACTGGAGATAAGGGTCTCATAGACTTTCCTGCTGGGCTGGCTTTGAACTGTGATCCTCCGATCTCAGCCTGCCGAGTAGCTAGAATCATAGGCATAAGTCACTGATGTCTGACCTTAGTCATTCCCATTTATGATAGTTATACAGCCTTCTAGTACTTTTGTCACTGATGTAGGGAAGAGAACAGCTGAAAGGAGAACAGGTTCTGGATGTCAGGTTCCACAAAGATGGTGGTAGAGACCACTGGATCCAATACCATGGTCACATCAGATAATACCATTTCAGAGAACTGAGGATGAAGTTTTGTAGAGACATGACCAGCCATTCAGAGTACAGATAGCTATAGAAAGTCCCAGAAGGGCTCATCTTTCCTATTACTAGCCACCTTGTTGTTTTGTGGCCTGCATTTAAAGACTATATTTTATAAGTTCTTTGGATAAAGCTGCTCCTTAGGAACAACATGACAGCTATAAAATTCATGGTCCTTCCTCTCCAAAACAGACTCTCCACAAATTCAGGAGGTCTGGCAAGTTATGAGAAAGTCATTCTAAACAAATTGGTTTTTCAAACCAGCATCTCCAACTAATATTTTCCACAACACGCAACCCCATTCTTGTTTGCAGTAAAGCACTGGAATGAAACCATACTGTTTGTTCTCCAGCTCACATTATGACCTGCTATAAAAAGAATTAATATTCATAAATCTTTTTTACTACACTAATCTCAATGTTTTAAAGTGGTGATTACCACCTGACATAGGGGCAGGCCAAAGAGTAAGGAATCTTCAGAGAACCCAAGATCTTCTTCCCACATGAGTGTTCCAAGAGGAAAAGCTCTCCCCAAAAAGAGTTCACATGTTGAATTCAGGCATAAACACGAACACTTTGACAAGGTTTTTCATAAGGACTCCAGATACTTTGGAGTTAAAAAAAAAAGTCCTGTTTTTTTTTTTTTTCTTTTGCAGAGTGTCTGGGAACACAAGCAGGAGTGTTAAGCATGGGTTATGTAACACGGAACATACCACATGGCCAAACTTTGTGAGATTTTCCAGATGGCACATACAGTTTGAAAAGCTTAGAAATGTCTCCCATGATGTCTATGTGTTTGGTAATTAAAGTTCCCTCAGGCTCTGACAGCTGAACAGTGGATTGGCCTTCACTGTCCATGTCCAAAGCTACTGAGAAGTCATCAACCTACCTGAAGTAAGGGGGAACCTTAAAACTGCCTGAGAGGAAACTCTGAACCTCCTAGGGACCCAGAATGCAATGAGAATGCCATCCAACAGAGGACTCAAGGAACCCATGCACATGGAGATGGTGCCACCCAAGGAACACAGAGCTGGGGATCTAACCACCAGTCATTGACTACCTCTAACCACTAGTTACTAGATGCTCATAGAAAATCATCATTCCCAACAAGCATCAGGCAAGTGCTACTGGTGCCAGCAACTGAAAGTGGTACCCATCTGTCTTGATTGATAAGAGAAAGGGAATATGAACATGGATAAACATTCCAAAACTCCTGTCCAGTATTAAATACTACATTGCTAGCAACATTAAGACTGATGAAAACCAGGATAAGCATAATGAGAGAGAGCCCAAGCTCCCTCTTGTAGGAACCCAAGTTAAAGCCATTTTTTTCTATATGCTGATTCTCAATTTCTGCCCAGTAGCCAAGCTGCTCCTACAGCCGACCTTCTCCATGATGGCAGGTCTAGCTCAGCTCCTGGAGGACCGTAGCTTCACCAACTTGACCTTCCTGAGGATTCACAAAGCTACCAGCTTAGCTACATTTCTAGATGCTTATTATACAAAGATTTCAAAGAATAAAGGTCCCAAACTAGTGTTACCTTTCACTATGAACCTACTTCTCCTCTTTCCATTCCCAGTGAATGTGAGTGTCCTCACCATAGGCATCTTCCCTGTGCTTTATCTACTTTACTTTCTCACTTCCAACCCATTGTGATATAACTTACATATCTACCTGTTTGACATTCTTCCTTTCACCTTTTGTGTGAGATCACTATCTCCTCTCACCTCAAAGACACTATTCATCCCAACTCCAGCCTGGCCTTCCTGAACACCTCTTGCACATAATCCTCCTGCCCAGAGAGCTAGAGAGAATCTGATGAACTTGGAGAGGGGGAAAAATCAGGCAGGTATTACTGCTATCACCATCTTCAGGGCACCATAAGGCAGTTTCCTGGAGTTGCTGGGGACTGGGGGATCCTTGAGCTGCTGTGGACAAATGGGAGAAGATCCATAGATGTTATGAGTCTAGCTTCTAGAGCTATGTGACAATTAGTGAATAAGAGTTCAGAATGCTTACCACAAGTGAAGGAAACCATGCAGCCTATGGGTGATGACCACTGAAAGGATCCTTCACATCCATCCCAGAGGACCACCGGGAGGCAAGCAGGCACACGAGAAAGACTATTATAAGGTTTATTAGAGGGGCCATACTTCCCAGGAGAGGGAGCACATGGCACCTCTTCCTATTCAGGTAGCAGGAGGGTCTGGAGGGCAGGAAGTGAGGTAGGTGTGTGCTCAGGTGGGTCTGGGCAGAGAGAGGGAGGGGCCAGCTGGATGGTGGGAACTCTAGGGTTGGAAGGAGCTTAGGTATGAGTGGAGCTGAGGACCAAAGGTGGGCATAATGCTAACAACACCCCTCACCCCCCAAAAAAAGAAAGAATATAAAATGTGAAATTATTAGGGCCAGGTCAAATTAAGCAGATAGGGTATTGATTAGACCAAGGAAATTTAACTGGGACAAACAAGTCCCAGGTAACATCAGAAACATAGGTATTGACCCTGGGAATAGAATAAAACTGCAGTCTGACAGTTTCTGAAACTTGACCATTGTACTGATTAAGAATAGGGTCCAATGTTAAATTTCAAAGATAAAGACTTGAATAAAGTAGAGAGTTAAGCATAAGGGTGGCTGAGGTAGGCATCTGCACTTCTAAGGATGGCTTGTCTCACCTCTAGGCCATTTTGGGAGGCATTGTTTTCCTAAGGGCTAAAGCAGAGCCCTCCTAGCTCACACTCCACTGAGCCAGGTATCTACATTTCAAAGGAAGGCTTGTCCCACCTCCAAGCCTTGGAGCTGGGTCTTCCTGCCTAGGCACCAGGATGTCTGACAGAAATTGTTTGGGCTCAGTCACCTGACTTTGCTTTGATGTCATTTGTAATCACTAACTGCTAGTTATGCTTTTGTAACTTGCTTCTTGGTCAATTATGAAACTGCCACTGACCACCTGATTGCTCCCTCCTCCCCCCATGGATCTTGCCTTTAAATACCCTGAGCTATTTGACTTCAGGGCTGGTCTTCACTGTCTTGGTATAGTGGAGGTCAGACACCATGGCAAATAAAGGTTCCTAACTGATTGACTGAGTGTTGGTGACTCCTTTCACCGATTATGGGTTCAAGTCCCACCGGCCTTGGGGTGCTGGGATATTTCATTTATTTCTTTGGCTCTGGCTTACTTCTTTCCAAGTTTTTCCATTTCCTTACAAATGGTACAATATCATTCTTTCTGATGGATGAGTAGAATTCCATTGTGTATATTCCACTCATCCACTGAGGTACTTCTAGGTTGATTTCATATCTTGGCAATGGTAAGTAATGCTGCAATGAACATGGTTGTGCTGGTAGCTTTATTTTGGCCTGGTTTGTGGTCCATTATATAAATGCCCAGGAGTAGAATAACTGAGTCAAAAGGAAGCTCTATGTTTACTTTTTTAAGGAACCTCCATAATGCTTTCCAGAGTGGTTGAACAAATTTACATTCCCACCAGCAGTATAGTATCATTCTCTTTTGGCCACATCCCTGCCAGTATTTGTTATTGTTAGTTTTCCTGACAATGGCCATTCTAACTGGGATAAGGTAGAATTTCAATGTTGTTTTGATTTGCATTTCTTTTATGGCCAGAGATATTGAACCTTTCTTCATATGTCTATTGGCCATTCTTATTTCTTCCTCAAAGAAATCTCTCTATCTTTAGCCCACTTATTAATGGGGTGGTTGTTTCTTTGAGGATTTGTTTTGGGGGGTAATTTTTTGAGCTTTATGTATATTTTAGATATACCTGTCTGTTGTATATATAGTAAAGGTCTTCTCCCAATCTGTGGGCTTTCTATTTAGCTTGCTAACTATGACCTTTGCCATGCAGAAGCTCTTCAGTCTGATACAATCCCATTTATCCAGGCTTTCTTTGATATCTTGTAACTATAATATGCCTATAAATCTACAAGCAAACACATTGAATGACGTGTGTGTGTGTGTGTGTGTGTGTGTGTGTGTGTGTGTGTGTGTGCACATAATGGGACATGATAAATTATATAAGACCCCAGTCATTAACTATTGAGGCCAAGGAGGATATGAATAGGAGTGGTGGACAAAGGCTCAATAGCTATGTACAGATGATCATATACAATAATATTCTATGAAATGAGCTCCAAGAAAAGGAAATAAGAAACATTTTTAGTTGCAATTGGTATTTTTGTTTTCTTTTCCTTTTGTTTTGCTTGTTAGATTGTATTTAGGAGGGTGGGGAGCACACAAAAAGTAGAACAAGGATGAACAAATAAAAAGATACTCACTAGACGCTATATAGAAAATGAACTGGAAATCTTGTGGGGAGGGATGGGAGGGAAAGACCTGGAGAGAATGATGGAAGGAGAGACATGGTTTAAAAAGAACTGTACCCATTACTCATTACCTGATTCATGTAACTGTAATAACAAATTTTTAAAAGGAGTTCAGAAAGCTTGCACAATGTAGTTGGTGCTGTGAATGCCTAAAACTCAGAAGACCTTTAAAAATGGTTCAACAATGACAACACTAATGTGCTGATCTAGCATGGCCAGTACCCTCCTGGCATTCTGTGTCCCCTATTGCCCACTTTTACCATCTCTTGCACACAGTTCCTGGAGTGCATTCACTCCCATCAGCCTGGACCTGAATTTCCACTGGCAGAAGCTACCTTCTAGAGCTTACCAGACATAGATGCATTAAGACCTGAGAAGTCTGAGAAACTATATCCCCAGGGGGAGAACCCTTAAATAGCCACCTCCATGGATAAACCTCAGCCATCCCCCTCTTGGGGATTCATCCAAAGACACCATTGCTGTCACTTTCTTGATGTCCTGGCTTTGTTCCTTTTCCATTTCCTCTTCCACTTTCCTCTGGCTTTTCCAGGACAATCTTCCCATCAGTCATGCCACAGGAACCTGAACTCAAGTTCTATTTCAGGAAAACCCAGTCTACTGCACCAGACACCAGAAAGTATCACCATCTCACTAATGATGAAACAGATCAAACATATTTGGTAACATTTCCATCATAGCCAGTGCCTGGGAGAACCAGGTTCTAACTCAAGGCTGAGTGAACACTCATGACCAGGATGATGTTACACCAAGTCTTTTCCTGGGGACTTTCTCTCTCCAACTTCCTTGCACACACATATGGCACAGCAGCTGCAGGAAACAAGTAGAGAGGTGAGGGAGTGAGCCACAAGGAGAGGCGGTATGAGCGAGGCTAGATCTGATCTAGCTGCATCTTCTGAGGACCATACCCCAGAATTGTCTACCTGAAAACAGAGGAGAGGAATATTTCTCCTCCAGATTTGCTCCTTGCTGGTCCAGGATTAGTTACTCTTATGTATTTATGTGTGTTAGAGAGAGAGAGAGAGAGAGAGAGGGAGAGGGAGAGGGAGAGGGAGAGAGAGAGAGAGAGGGAGAGGGAGAGAGAGGGAGAGAGAATGTGTTGCCAGTGATGGGGCTTAAACTCAAGATCTCTGGCTCTCACTTGGCTTTTTCACTCAGGACTGGAGCACTACCATGTGAGCCACACCTCCAATTCCAGCTTTTTTGCTGCTTAATTAGAGATAAGAGTCTCAAGACTTGGCTGCCTAAGCTGACAGGATCAAACTGTGATCTTCAGATCTCAGCCTCTTGAGTAGGTAGGCTACCCACAGGTATTAATGCTTTCCTACTCAAAGGCTCATAAAGGGTGTCTGCAAACCAGTCCCACCTCTTTTCCTCACCCCCTCATCCCCAAGTCCTCCCCAGGCACATATGCACCTTGTCATAGAACTCTCAGGTATGCCTCTGCTGAGCAGTTGCTAGAGCAAAAGGCAGAATACTGAGGAGAATCTGAGATAGAACACCAAAAGCTTCCAGAACATAGCCCCTTTCTCTAACCAACCAATGCTTCTTAATAAGAATCCATATTTCTTGGGCCTTCAACATGCTAGGCGCTGGACACACCAGCTGGTCAGTAGCTCGCACACCTGGATTGGGCAAATCCTTGGATGGCTCTCATTGTACAGCTATGAGAACTGAAGTTCAGAATGAGACTATAGCCCACTGGTACTGTAGGCATGGACTCAATTAGTCCATTCTCTGCTTCCTTTTCTTACCCACCATTCCCTGCTGTTCTACACAGAGACCGGGCAGCCAGTCTCACAAACCATGGCAGCTTTCCATGGGCTGGGCAGGCCCCAGATCTGGACTTGGTTCTTACAGGAGGGAATCTTGCCAGAAATCCAGGGACCGGATGGCGTCTTATAATTTCTCTGTATCCCCCAAGCTGCATAGCACTAAATAAATACTTGCTGACTGATTGACTCATTCCAGCCCTGCTTCCAAGTCTCTGGGTCCCCACCCTGGCCTTTTGGACTCCCCCATTCCCTCAAGCTCCTGAAGGCTGAATTTGGCAGTAGAAAGAGTGTTGTGTTTTTAGACATGAGCTGGTGACAGAGGGTCTTGGCAGTGAGAGTGGGTGGGCAGTTGAACTGGGAGAGTGCAGTGGATATTCCATATCCCAAAGACCTCAATGTAGAATATATAACCAGGTGCCAGAGGCTCACACCTCTAATCCTAGCTACTCAGGAGGCTGAGATCTGAGGATGGAGGTTTGAAGCCAGTCGAGGATAAAAGTCAGTGAGTCTCTTATCTCCAAATAATCACCAAACAGCTGGAAAGGGAAGAATGACTTTAGTGGTAAAGTTCCAGTAAAGATAAGGGACATCACCTACGCCCTGAGTTAAAGCCCTAATACAGGCAGGGCATATAGATAGGTAGATACATAGATACATAGATAGCTCTGATAATGGTTCCAGACATAAGTTTCAGATCAAGTGTGCTGGGTAAATCCTGATTCCAATTACTCCTTTACTTCTTTGGGCCTTGCATGTACTTTTGAAAACTTGAATCATAACAAGTACCTTGTAGGGCTCTTGGCTGGCTAGTTTTAAGTGCTCCTTTGGGTTAGACTGTGTCATGATCACTGTGTCTCTAGGGGTTATATCTTGTAAGGTCAATTTGTCATTCCTATCTTATTGATGAATGAACTAGTCAGAGAAGGCATAAGACATGTACTGCAGCAGAGTTTAAATTTAAGTGCAAGTTGGATTGGATCTGAAGTCCATGCCCATCTGCTACATCCCACTTACAAATTTTCATCATTTTTCTTTTGGTTTTTATTCTACCATTAACAGAATAAACATTTATCATGATTATTATCCATCATATTTTTTAAACATTAATCAGGAGAAAGTTTCTGGGAAGGAAAAAATTACATAGTAGGTAATGAAGAAGCAGCTAAGTTCTTTCTTTCTTTCTTTCTTTTTTTGCCTCTGATGGGCTGGAAAAACACTTAATTCAATGTGACCTCAGTTAAAATCAAATTATTTACAATCTGTTCAAATGTTCTAGTGTAGTTATTTTGCAAATCTATAACATGACTTCATACTGATATAAAACCCTCATTTATAGGAATCAAATTGTTTTGAAGTTCTATCAACATGGTATTTGAGTTCTTGTTTGAGATTAGTTAATTCATGCATCACAACTAGGGCAAACATAACCTAGCTAAACCAGCTGCCCTGTTCTCTAGAAGGTGGTTGGCCAGAGAGATGACATTATGTTAGCCTAAGATTGGTGTTCATGGTCTACACAAGAGTCAGTGAAGAAGGGCCACCTGTAGTACCTCCCTTACACCTGTCCTTACTTATATTCCTACTAGTTCACGTTCATAGAATATCTCCCATTTTCCAAAGGAATTTTCACTTGAGCTTCACAATCATCCTAGGAACCAAGGCATAGAGAATAGAGATTTCTGTATGTCTAATCCCTGCCCCACTGCCAGTAAGTGGTACCATTACCCCAAAAGACTTAACTCTAATTTTTGTTCCCTCTATAACTACTCTTCATTATTCAGACTAAGCTTAAAAGTGGATTCCTGTAGCCTCTACTAGCTGATTGTGTGTATGTATGGGAGGGTGGGTGGAGTGTTATAAAATGAATGAAGAAGGATAAGGGCAAAGGACATATGTCAAATTAAACTCTTTCCAGCACCTTATTTGGGTATTTCTTATATGCCAACCCAGGTAAGCTTTATAATAATCCAGCAAAGTGGTGATTATCTGTGTTGATAGAAGTAGAAATTTAAGAATCAGCAACATTGAAATAATTTGGTTATGCATGTAATCAGATCAGAACTAGGTTTCTTGACCTCCAATTTCAGAGCTAGATTATATTCTATCAGAACCACTTTGAGGATTGGCTAACCTTGAGAAGAACACTCCTTTCTAGTCTCCTCCAAGCTTCAACACATCAAAGCACCCAATTAAAATGCAAGATGATATATCAGCCTTAAAGAAAACAGAACCAGGGTGTTGTTAGAAGAAACTAACCAGCCCAACATGAGTGGCTCACACCTGGAATTCCAGCTACTTAAGAGCCTGAGATCTAAGAATCAAGATTTGAAGCCAGACTGGGCATACAAATCCAAGAGACTCTTATTTCCAGCAATAAGGTGAATATCCCAGAAGCCACATTTTGGAAAATGGAATATTGGAGTCTTTATTACACAGTTAGCAGGCTGCAGACAGCCAGTTGTTACAAAGGTCTGCAGCCCCCAAATACACATAACATGGTTAGGAAACAGTTCAGAGAGGAAAGATAGAACAAAAACAATACCAACAAACCGATTTAGCTCTGATGGAGAGCTGAATTGGATCACCATGATAACTGGAGACAAGCCAGGAGACAGGACACAGGACACAATTAAGGAGACACACATGGCATGAGGTCCCCAGCACCTATGCTGTTCCATGCCTAAATAGGGTCAGACCAGGGGCCTGGGTCACAGGACACTCCCAGTCCTAGGCACTGGACTGACAGGTTCAGTAACCTATCAGCCCTTGTCTCTAGGGATCCAGGTATGCCTATCACCTGGAGGGGGGGGCGGGGTAATCACCCTCCCCCTACTATGAAGACAAGATGCCAGACCTTAAATGGACATAACAGGTACCAGCAGAACTTTTCCATCTAGGGAAGATAGTCCTTAACCATCCATACAGGCATATGCTTAGAGGCTACTCAAAGGCTGGTGATTGAAGCATTTAGGGAGCTGATCAATGCAGAATCAGAGTGATCTCTTGGGCTGGGAAGGTGGCTCAGTGTTAGAGCGCTTGCCTTGCATGCCTGAGGCCCTGGGTTCAATTCCTCAGCACCACATAAACAGAAAAAAAAGCCGGAAGTGGCGTTGTGGCTCAAGTGGTAGAGCGCTAGCCTTGAGCTGAGGAGCTGAGGGACAGTGCCCAGGCCCAGAGTTCAGGCCCCACGACCGGACCCCCCCCCCATACACAAATAAAAGAATCAGAACAATCTCTGTATTGGAAGGTTTCCCAAGCCTATGGCATCTGCATGTCTCTAAAGCAGAGTCCTCCTAGCTCACCCCATTGAGCCAGGCATCTGCACTTCAAAGGATGGCTTGTCTCACCTCTAGGCCTTGGAGCTAGGTGAACAGCCCCCAATCTCCTGCCTAGGCACCAGGATGTCTGCAAGAAATTATTTAGGCTCAACCAGCCCAGTGTCTATGGCTCACACCTGTAATCCTATCTACTTAAGAGCCTGAGGTCTGAGAGTCAAGATGTAAAGCCAGAGTTGGCATACAAATCCAAGAGACACTTATTTCCAATTAACCAGTAAAAAAAAAAATCTGAAAGTAGAGGTGTGACTCAAGAGGTAGAGTGACAACCTTGAGTGAAAAAGCCAAGCAAGAGCACAAGCCAACGTTCAAACCTCATTATTAGCAAAGAAAAATTACAAAGAAGAAACTAAATAGATAATTAGGATGAACCATGGATGAATGTACTAAGGGCAAACAAATATATTAGGCCTATTTGCCCAGATATTTTTAAATGTAAGTTTTATTATTATTGGTGAGACAACATATCAAGAATCCACTGCCAGTGAAAAGATGGTTTGCAGATTTTAAGAAAAGGAGCAAAGCCCGGCCACAGGGTAAAGCACAAGAGTCAAGAGATGGGAAATGTGGCCAGGAACTTCTAATACAGTTGTTGTAGGAAAGAGAGTAAAGTAGGCTACATGAGTTTAGGCTTAACTAAAGTGAATCATTTTGAGACACAATAGGACTAGGGGCTATCTATTCTTTGTCTGATACATGACCCTGGGGTGTTTAGAATAGGTCAGTGGACAAGCCTAAGAAATTGATAAAGGAGGTAGTTAGGACTTGGCTTTTTATTTGTTAGTTTACTTCTCACATTTTTAATGTGAGAAGAGTGATGATGATACACCACTTTTGAAGAGAACAGAACTAGAATGTGGTTTATAAGAAGAAACTCACCAGAAAAATAGGGTAGATGATGGATGTATGGATGGTCAATGGAGTTACAATATAGACAGTTTATTCTCCCAGATATTTTTAGCACAATTCTTAACAGATATTGGCATTGCAGTGGAAGCTTCCCTATTCCAAGATCATGGATAAGGCAGTCACAAAGCAGAATTCATGGGATCTTGGGAAGACATTTCTCCCATTTCTTCAAAATGAAGATCCTGCTAGACAACATGCAAGGAGAGTTACAAGCACGCATTGGGCCTTGTGGAATCTCCTATGTCATTATTTACCATCAGCCTGCTACTCAGATATCCGTGGCTGGTTACAAATGCAGTCAGCTTCCTTCCAAAATCAGTAAGAAGCTTTTGACCAGGTTATCCACATCAACTGAGAGAAAAGAATAAGGATGCAAAACGAAAGCTAGAAAATAGCTCTGTGAATGAGTGCTTTCATCCGTGGTTGGCACACAACACATTTGAGGAAACCAGGTTGATTCTCAATGCATTTTGTAATAAATTAAAAATAGCTTCTTCTGATACTTAGACACATGTTCCCAAATGGCTGGATAATTCATTAGCTTTGATGCAGAAAGCACATTTCTACATTGGTAAGTTGGGACCATCTTGCTGTGACCTCTAAGCTCCTGCCTGCCCTCGGGAGACCGGTGTGTTGAAACTCAGTCACGAAAATTCAAATGGGATTTTCTCTCAATCTCTGCAACTGGTACCTTTCCTGGTGGGACATTTCTATAGAGACTCGTCCCTTAGACTAGCTATTAATTGGAGAAGGTTTATTTATCCTATAGGTTTGATAATCAATCATCAGATTTCAGCACTTGTTTTGTGGGATTCCATTTCAACACTTGCTACAGTATATATTATTATTCATTATATAAGTTTGTTAACGGTGTATTTATTTGAGTGAGTCTCCTCTAAATAAAGGGGCCTTATAAAGTTTTTTTTAATAAAAGGTTTATTTTTATACCTGCTATTTGCTTTCCTATGAGAACCCTCCACTGAAGAGCAGCCTACACACCAAATTCCTGCATCTCAGGCCAGGATAGAGCTACTGGGAGGGTGATAAAAGCAGCTGTGCGGCCCTTTAGCAAACTTGGGCTTTTTTCTACCCTGTCAGTCAACTTCCCTTTGAGGAGGGAACGGGACGGCTGGGAGAGATTAGGAATGGTAATGTAAAAGTTTCTACCTACTGCATAAAAATTCTTTCAAATTAATGCAAGCATTAAATTGACAGTGATTTTTTTTTACATAAAGTAGATATTAAACTGTGCATGCCCGCCGGTGTTGGTACAAAGTTTTGTCAATGTTTTTGGCACACTTGGGTCTGAGCCTTGGGGTCAAAAAACGTTTTTAACCAAATTTTGTTGTTTCAGTTGCTTTAAAAAAAATACTGTGTGTTATAACTCAAATATAGATTCTTTTCCCAAAAATGGAATCTTGGCAGACCATTAGTCCATAATGTGGTCTAATGCCTTTGGGTATTTTTTAAACATGTAAATGGCCAAGATACTTGGGTTTCTGAGGTTGAAGAACAGAACACACACTTTTAACAACTTCTTTTTCAGCTGTCTTTAGTATGCATATTTAGTGCACGTGTGTATTATGCAGCATGCTGATTCAACTTGAGATTAGTTGGGGAAATGCACAAATGCCTGCTCATAGGGAAAAATGCAAATATATCCCCAGAAAACACTGGCCATGACAACCAGGCCCAGGCCTTCTGTTAGGCTACACAGCAAGGCCACAGCTAGAGGAAAGGCTGAGCATCCCAGCTGCAGGTTTTCAGATCCTGTCTCCAGCCTCATTACATAACCTGCACCTTGTGGACACTAAGCCTGGGCTCTTCTCAACACCAAAGGATCCATAGAATTCACAGCAAATACTCAAGTATAAAGAAAACACATTATAGCCTGATCCACTGCCCAGATCTTTGAAAACTAACAGTTATTACCTCATTTGAAAGTAATTTTTCACAATTAGCTTAGGAAAGTATTTTATGATTTTTTTTGCTAGCCTTATACAAACTAAAATTTTTTTCATGTAATCAATTAAATCTGGCACCATAGCATCAGGCACTCATTAGGCCAGCCTGCTTGAAATTCATGTACAATTTCTTCCTTATGGGGCTCTGCTGGTGCTTTGAAACTGCACTAGGAGGCTGGCAATATCCCCTCCCCACCCCACCATCTCAGACACATTGTCTCTCTGAACCTGAACTTTTTTAATGGTGGTTAAACATGTTGTCTGCTTTAGTTTCCTGTCTATCTTCATCATGAGCCAGCACCTGTTTCCAATAAATTATCCACAGAACTGTATCAGCAACACCTTGGCAACAGCTGCCACCTTTAAAAGCTGAATGCCCTTGAGGACAATACACCTGTGAACACATAGTGTGTTTATTTAGCTGAAAGCCAAAACTTGAAGTTACATAAAGCAATTATCTAAAGCCTAATGTATGCCCATTATTAACACAAAATAACCCTGTTCTTAAAAACCAATAAAAATCTATTTAAAGGATTTTTCCAAATCCCACTGAAATCTGTACTCAACTGGAGTCCTGGTCTTAACCTGGGACTCAAAATTCTGCTAGTAGGGAAGGCAGAGATTTGTGTATGTGTGTTGCAATATTCTGAGCTCATGCTTGGAGTGTATATACACATGAGTGTATATGGGTGGTAGGGCCAAGGCTTTAGACTCATCATGTGTATTTAAAATTATATTAAGTGAAGTAAGCCAGGCCCAAAGAAACATAGGTCCCATGGTTTCCCTTATTTGCAATAACTAGTATATGTCTGAGACAAGCTGAAAAAGTCAGATAAGTTGATGTTAGGTGAAATGAACCCCAAGATAAGGACTCAAAACGGTTTTTCTTTCTTGCTATTGTTTCTAATATATTTATAAGATGATTTCTTTGTTGCTTTGTATGTCCCTCCCCCACGGTATAACCCCTGCTTTCACTGTATTTGATGTTGGTATAATTTGTGGAGGGGAAGGGAAAAAACAAATTGTTTAAATAGAGATACAGCTGGACCCATTGCAACAAGGAGATGTACAAGTTGTTATGTCGAAAATGAACTTTACAACTTTGGCAGGAGGGGGTGGGTGGATGGGCAGGGGTGGTAAGGGGAAACAAAGGAAGAGGCAACAATGCTTGATAAGAAATGTACTCATTACCTTGCTCATGTAATTGTAACCCCTCTGTACGGTATTTTCACAATAAAAAACTTATTAATTAAAAAACTAAATAAATAAAATAATTTTGTTACAAGATACCTCTTTTTATTTATTTATTTTTTGTTGGTCATGGGGCTTGAACTCTGGGCCTGAGTGCTGTCCCTCAGCTCTTCAGCTCAAGGCGAGTGCTCTACCACTTGAGCTACAGTGCCATTTCTGGTTTTCTGGTAGTTTATTGGAGATAAGAGTCTCACAGACTTTCCTGCCCAGGCTGGCTTTGAACCATGATCCTCAGATCTCAGTCTCCTGAGTAGCTAGGATTACAGGCGTGAGCCACCGGCACCCAGCCAAGCTACCTCTTTTTAAAAACCTGACTGTGGTCTACAGGTTTAGAAAAAGGAATGGGTTATTCCAATTTGTATTTAAATGTAAAATTAGCTCCTCTAGGTAGTATTCTTTATTTGTACAGCCACCTATAGCTTAAGGTTCATTACCTAATAACATTACCCTTAGATAATGGGGTTAGCAATCTACTAATGAATATGGGCCCAGTATCCAGGAAAAGACTTCCAATGCCCATCCTGTCTTGTGAAATATATAATAATGTAATTTCCAGACACATATTGTATCTACTGCACATGGTTCAGTTTTTAAAGTGGTTTTTTTGCAGTCCTTTCAAGAAATGAGATCATAATGAACCCATTGGAAGTTGAAAAAAAATATACTTAATACCTTCAACTGAGTATCATAGCTTAACCTAGCTTACCCTAAACTTGCTCAGAACTTTTATATGAGCCTACAGTTGGGAAAAACTATCTGATACAAAGCCTATTTTATAAGGGTTCACTCTAGCAGGGCTTTCATGGCTCATGCATGTAATTCTAGATACTCAAAAGAATGAGATCTGTGAATCTTGGTTTAGAGACATGCAAGCAGAAAAGTCCATGAGAAACTTATCTCCAATTAACCACCCAAAAGCCAAAGGTAGAGCTATGGCTCAAGTGGTAAAGTGAATGCCAAGTGATAGCATGACCCCCTGAGTTGAAGTCTAGTACTGCCACTAAAAAAAAGAAAGAAAGAAAGAAAGAAAAGTGTCAAATCTTATATAATGTTAAGTGAAAGGGAAAACCAGAATGGTGTGTGATTATGAGCCATTTTACAGTAAACACACACACACACACACACACACACACACCAAATGTCATTGTAAGTTGAGGACCATTGACAAAGCTATCGTGCATCCTATCTTGAAGCCTCATGAAGTGATTTTCTGCTTAAGACTTCTGATAATCCCTTCCGATAGTTCTGATAGTTCCTGTTGACATTAAACTGAAAGTCAGTGGTCACTTAGGTGCAAATATGTTTTAGCACTTGTGCATGGCTAAATGCAAATGCTGTAGCAGTAATTGATAATGAGTACAGCTTCCAACCTGTCCCTGTCACTGCCAGAATACTCATAGTATACGTGTAGACACCTACCTAAAGTGGAAGACTGCAAACTGGGTTCAGTGGAAGAAAGTTTGGAAACAGCAGGGCTGTGAATTTTATCACAATATGCCAGGTTTTCCTGAAACTGATCACACGGTGTCAGGAGGTAGACTACAAGGGACTGAAGAAAACAACAGAGCCTATGGAAAGCTGTGGCTATGGCAGGCAAATTCTCCTTAATACAATTTTCTGGAGCTTCCATTTCTTTCACAATTGTCTTTATAGCACCTATTCCAGACTAAATGCTGGGGTTACTATGAAGAATGAAACAGATGATCGTTCTTTCTTGTTGGATTCCAAAGGTGGTTTTTGTGTGTTTGGAGAATCTGTGTTGAAAGATCAAAAGTCCGAATTGTGCCAGGTACTGGTGGCTCATACTTAGTTACTCTGGAGGCTGAGATCTGAGAATAATGGTTCCAAACTAGGCCCAGGAAGAAAAGTCCATGAGACTCTTATTCCCAATTTACCACAAAAAGCTGGAAGTAGAGCTATGGCTCAAATGGTCAAGTGCCAGCTTTGAAGAGGGAAAAAAAAAAAGTGAGAGAATGAGATCCTGAGTTCAAGCCCCAGAACCAGAACCAAAATTATTTGTTATTCTGTCACCCCTGATAGAGTTAGTCTTCAGCAAGTCAATGTCTCTCAACCAATTTATTTCCTTTGTAAAAGTTCTTAGTATGTCTGCATCAGAAACTGACATGAAATTCAATAAAGAAACAAATAAGATATGCAGATATGTTCTGTAAATTTTGAGGCCTTAGTCATTTGGGGGACACTTTGCTTGGTGAGCTTCACTAACACTATAGCTATTTCTGTGAGTGACTAGATTTGTTGTTAAGTTTGAAAACCCAACTTGAAACTTGCAAAATGCTGCCACAGAGGTGGTTTCATTATCAGAAACCCAGCAAGCATTCCAGCCAGACTAATTCCCCACTGGATTTACTTAATGTGTAAGGAGATCTTGTAGCCAGACTTGGCTGAGGAAAAAATATAATGAAAGGAGAAAATTAGCAAAAATGTGCTTTCCTTTTTCTACCTAACATAGCATTGTGCTAATTCCAGGCTCTCTATATGCAGGTATAGACTTCCTTCTTTGATTTATTTTCTCGATTAACAATCTCATACACATATATTCACATACAACTGCATGTAAATAGGAGAGGCACCCAGTCTGGATCCCAGGCCAGAACAAATCCAGGGATGGATTTTAAGTGGGGTGCTGATTCTCATGTCCCTGGAGAATTGACCTCTATTAAGGGCCAATAAATTTAGAGCATGCTTTACTAATTTACCATGTGTATGGGAAACAAGTCAGGGGTACAAGTTTGCATAGAAAAGATTTGCTGTTTTGGACATAAATGGGTTGGTTTTTTTTTTAACTATTGAAAAGGGTAATTCAAAAACGATTTTAAAATCCTGCTAGTTTTTCTGCCTGTTTGTTGGATTTCCCATTGGTGATGAAACTCTGCCAAATGTAGATTTAGTGCTAGTTATGAAATGAGACCTGGGCTTGTGGTTACCTGATAATAACTGTGATAATAAATTCATCCATTAATTTCTTTCCTGTTTCCCTACATGGGTAACATTAGACCAAGATTCTATGTTATTGGAGAGATAATCGTTTTCATTCATACACCTCTCTCTCCCTCTCTCTCTCTCATGTGTGTGTGTGTGTGTGTGTGTGTGTGTGTGTGTGTTGGTGTGTGTTTACTATGCTGTAATTCTCAAGAGTGCATCCATTCTTCCTCATCCACTAGGGTAACACAAGGGTCAGAAATGAAGTCTCCTGAAATCTGGGACCCTCAAAGGCTCTTAAAGTGACCGGTTCTGTTGTCATGGACAAATGTAAAAAACTACATTCATAACAAAGATAAATTCAGTAGCTTGTATATGAATAATTACGCCAAAGTGGCACTCATCTTTAAATCGTCCCATGGATAAATGGGGCTGTAAACTGTTGCTAGTCTTTGGATCCTGATGTTAGGTGTTTATGAGGCAGAAGAGGGGCAAGTGCCTATGGCTACAGGCACAGACTGGAGGCAAACTTCCTGGAACCCAACCTTACATAGCTGCGTCCTACCTGTGTGGCTCTATGCCTCAGTTTCTGCGTCTATGAAAATAGAACAAATGTACCTGCCCAAGGGGCTAAAATCAGAACTAGAGGAGATAAAAATTAAGTAAGCAAAGCATTTGGCATGGTATCTGGAATATCCCAAGTGCTGAATAAATAAATTTTATTATTTTATATACTGGAATATAAATCTTTTATCACACAATATAAACAGGAATGACCTTAAGATTTGGAAAGAAAGTGTGTTCCAGGGACTGGGTTTCCATATTACCCACCATGCATGATCTATAATCAATATTAACTTTTCCTATATTGACTCCTGTGACCTAGAGACTTTTGTGTGTTAAGTCTCAACGTTAATTATTGGGTTATTTTTCAACTGCTTTATAAAATACTCGGGAGAAATAGGTATCCCACAGGGCTTATTTAAGCCAAGAAACATAGATAGAAAACACCTTTGTTCACTGTGTGTACTAACTTTGACCTTGTCTAGAACTCCCACAGGAATTTCTCTGCTTTAATCTTTTTATACCAGAGAGGAAACTCAACTCAAGAGAATATATAATAGTCACTAATAGACGTGTGACATAAGGCTAGGGAAGTTGGATTCTTTGCCACATTCCATGGGAATATTCTGGGGTATCAAGGTAGAGGGAATGATGTGGAGATGCAAGCAATAAACAGAGGCACCATACCAACATCCTCCCTCCAGTCTATCTCCTGGCTGAGGACTGAGAGCCAGAGATAAAGCAAAGGCTGCTCTTTAGATCATGCAGTCAAACCCACATGTAAGATCAATAGCACAAAGAAAAAAGGTAAGAAAGGAAAGGGAAGAGGGGAAAGGGGCCTGGCTTTACAAAACATGGTACCCAATATCTTCTATAGTCTGAAAGGAATGCTATTTCATTCCCATAGGTAGGGAAATGGAGATCATATATATATATTGCAAAGTTACATGTGAGAAGTTAGAGTGAAACTCATCTCTACTTAGTCTCAAAGTCAGGAATTTATTATGCCATATTGTCTTCATAAAGGGTTCAGCTGAAGATAACCTTAGCAAACTAGTCATTCTTTTTGCCTACCTTCCATTCCACCTCTGATTGTCTCACAAGTTAGTAAAAACATATGGCTGGGCACTGTTGACTCACACCTGTAGTCCTAGGTACTCAAGAAGCTGAGATCTGAGAATTGTGGTTGAAAGCCAGCTTGGGCAGAAAAGTCCATGAGACTCTTATCTCCAATAAACTACTCAGAAAAAACTGGAAGTGGCACTGTGGCTCGTCCTAGAGCACTAGTCTTGAGCAAAAGAAGCTCAGAGTCAACACTCAGACACTGTGTTCAAGTTCCCAGATTCACACACATACACACACACACACACACACACACACACACCATATGACCTCACTGTTTTAGCTGTTTATAAAAAGCCTAGTTCTTAGCACTTTGTATACAATAAGTCCTTTAGGCAAGGGTTTTTCCCTATGGAGAGCATGTTTGTCTAAGAACTTGTCATACATCTCCCCTTGAAAACACCATGGCCACATGGTATCTAATTTGTTGTTCAATCAAAAAGGCAATATATATTCAATACATATTGTCATGCTATATATACCATGTGTTTTATCCAATCTATGAGACAGACAAAAACATGGTAAAAGTGATTTTTCCTCCACATGAGCTCCTCTTCAGATTCTAAAATATAAAGAGGTCTATCAAGGTGGGGGTGGGGGGAAGACTGTGACAAGACTTGCAAAAAAGGATGTTCACTTGAAAAGGATTTGCTTTGGGAGTGAGTCAGCTGGTCTATGGGAACTATCCAGATTTCCATATTTAGATTTGGGTCTGGTCAGGATTGGTGTATTCCTCACTTGCAATTGCAGTTTAGATTTAAGTTGTATTTCTAAGTCAACATAAACAACTCCATTATCTTTAAATGTCAAACACAGACAATTAAGAAAAGGGCTTTATATTTTTTTCAGGATCTTTCTAGGAAATGTGAACATAATTTCATTTAATCCTTCAACAGCATTGGCAAGAAAATATTATCCTCATTTTACATATGCAATAACAACAACAACAAAAACTAAACTATAACCAACAAGCTGAAGTTCAGAGAGTGTCTTCCTGTTGGGGAGTGGTGAAGTTAGGATTTTGTAAAAGATTTGCCAGCTCTTCCCTCCATAGAAGCAAAAGAAAATTGGCTAGAGGAGGAGTTGTGAGTATTGTTATAAAATATTGTCACAAATGTTGACACTGGTAGATACTTTAACGTTATGATGTCTCCTGTATTAAAGCACACAAAATTAGAAAGTGTACTTACACTATGATATGGAAACTCTATTTTGTACTATAGCATTTACTCTATGGTATTTATGGCAGAGAATAATTTATAAATGAGCCCAAAGAACTTTATCCAAGGATATTCAATGTAGCATGCAAGAGTAAAACAACACTAAACTAAATCAAACAAACAAAACCCTTAAAGGTCTACTGATAAAGTAAGAGGCCAAAAATTTTCAAAATAATAATAAGAAAAACTTCTTAGGTAGATATGTGATGAGTTTTCAGATCGAGAAGGATATAAATGTGACCAGCAAAATAAACACAAAATTACCTACAACTCATACATTATTATAAAGTGTTAAAACACTATAATAAAGAACATATCCTATAATCCTAAAGAGAAAAGTGAGATTTCAGTAATTCAGGAGCCAAAATTGTATTTGTCTTCTAAAAGTAGCCTGGAGAACTAGACAACAATTTAGCCTTGTTAATGTGAATGGCCATGCTTAAAACTGACAAAGAGTTCTCTTGGAAAGTCTGCAGATTAATTATTGCTAAGCAAAATAGAAATTTAATGATAGTAAAATGTGAGGCAATGATCAGTTCCAGGAACACCAAAAAGTTGTATAGAAAAAGTCACATAATCATAACCAAAATGTTAAATAGAAAAGTACACCATCGGGTTACCAATGAACAGCATTTATTATGTTGTCAGGGTAATGGAGAAAGAAGAAAATACATGCAAATATAAGGTGAAATCAACCAATATCTGAACCTCAAAAATCAAGGAATATCAGGATATGTTTAGAACAACAGAGAAATAAATTTTACTCAAATAAATAAATTTTACTCAAGGAAAGGAAGGACCAAGGAATGTTAGTACATATCTGTAATCCCAGCACTCAAGAAGCTGAGGCAAGAGGTTTTAAACAATTTCAGGCCAGCTGGACTATATAGTAAGACCATATCTCAAAAAGAAAAAAGGAAGAGAGCTAAAGAAGACTGCTCTTTTATCTTAAAGCCTTGTGATGCTAGTTGACTTTTTAAACTATGCTCCTATGGCTTTGACATAACAATTAACTAAAGTGCAAAGCTAATGTGTACTTATCAAAAATATGTGTAGAATAAAATAGAAAGATGATTCAAAATTATATCCAATCTACCAGCAGGTTTAACAACTGTCAGTATTCAAAGATGATCTAGTTGTAAACATGCTTGAAATGATTGTGAAACATTTTAGTCTTGTATGTCCCTTTTATTACCTGACATTTTATTATAACCATAGTTTCATATATTAAAACAAATTTTGTAGCTTAACAATATTAGGAGTTGCATGATTATTTAATAATTAATTTGTTGCATTGTTCCAATCTTCCATCATAATAAACAATGCTATGAAAAATATGTTAATACATAAATTGTTATGGTTTTCATGACTATTTCCTTAGGATAGATCCACAGGAGCACACAAGGACTCTTTCAATCAATATTTTATTGATGGTCAAAATATGGTACATTAGCATAAGGATGCTTCAGATTAATCTAAAAGACCAGTTCATTAATAAAATTAAGTAACTTAGACTTTAATAGAAAACAAGGAAAACACCCTGAGGCTAATCCAAGTTTGCTTTTGTACTTAGGTTTTAAAACTATACTTAAGTATATTTATGGTGATCTGTGAATAAATGCATGAAAATGATAAAGACAGAAAAAAATTACAACTCACTGACCACCAAATTCAGCTCTACAGAGGGCTGCGACTTGAGATGGTCCTCAAGAGAACTCCAGCTTTCTCAAGAATAGTTGAAGGTTTATTCAAAGGAGATACATTGAACTGGCACACTTTTATGTAGTTAAAAATATTCCTGCCCTTATATAGCAGTCTTTAGAGAAATAGAAGATAAATTGTATTAAAGCATGGAAATAAATGCAATATCTACAGTCTTAAGGTGATTTACAAAGTTTATGAAAGACCTTACTGATTTATCACAAAAGCCTTATAAGCCAGTCATTATTATCTTTTAATCTGAAAAGCAGATAAACACTTCAGATGATATACTTCGGACAGTGTCAGTTAAACCCTCAAAGTTCCTCTTGGCTCAGAGTCTGATATTAGAGGAAGGGGAAAAAAAGAAAAAGGACCTGCTTTTGTTCTGTGAATACCTCTTCTGCTCTGTTACCACAGTTTATTTTCTCCCTTTCTGTCTTTCACACTTTTCCTCATCTTTCCCTCTCTCCCTTCTCTTGTTCTTTAATTGTATTCAGAGAAAAAGAAATCACAATGCTTCTTCATGCTCTCCGTGAAGACACAATCCAAATGGAACTCACTCACTACCTTACTCACTGGGTCACATACTTGTTTGCTGCTTCAGTTCATGCATTCACATCTTTCTGGAATGTTTAGTACATTCCTCTCCCTATCCTAAGAGTTGAAAATCCTGCAGGTTCAAGACAAACTCCCTGTTTTCATAGAGCATACATTCTAGTTAGAAGCAGAAAATAACAATTAGGCACATTAACAGAATGAGAAGATCAACCAGAATGATGGGCTAGAAAGTGACTGTGCTTTCAAAGGGTCAGGAAAGGCTTTCTGAGGCCCTTGAGCTGAGGGTGAAAGAGGAAAAAGATCAGGACAACACAGGTGAGACAAGTGTGGACACTACAAAGACAGGAGTGCCAAAACAATAATGTGCAAAGGAGCTGATGGATCCAAGTGACCAGAAAAAAAAAACATGAGAATTATAGTACAGAGTTCAGATGGAAACCAATCAAAGGCTGCCCTGGTACATATTCAAGTTTGCAACTGTATCTCAGAAACAAGGACATGTATTGCCCATCTATTCAGGGCTGCCGATGGGTACATGCCTGGAAGGAACCACTAACTTCATACTGTGTGAATGAGGCTCCCTGCAAGCTGCTATTGTTGAGCACTCTGAGAAACACTTCACATGGATCATCTCATAGCATCTCAGAACAAATCAGGGTGATTTTACCACCATCCCCATTTTAAAAAGAAAGAGAATCTTGATGAGCTTAGGTAACTTACCTAACATTCTCTAATGATTATCCAACAGACAAGCAGTAGAATTACATTTTCCATCCATGTGATCTGACTCCAGAGCCTTAATTATGCTTTATGCCCCATCCCCATACCACTGTGTCACATCCCATCAAACTCAAGTCGTCTCTGCAAAGGCAATAAAGAGCCAGGCAGCAGTAGCTCATTCATATAATCCTAGCTACTTAAGAGTCTGCAATCTGAGGATCATGGTTCAAAGCCAGCCCAGACAAAAGAGTCCATGAGACTCCTATCTCCCTCCATTAGCCAGCAAAAATCCAGAAGTGAAGTTGTGTCTCAAGTGGTACAGTACCAGCCTTGAGCAGAAAAGGCCAAGCAAGAGTGAGAGGTCACAAGTTCAAGCCCCTGTATTGGTACAATAAATAATGAATGAATAAATAAAAATAAAGGCAACAAACAACTATTTTACTTTTGGGTATAGTTCCAACCATCTAACAGTATTTTATTCCAAATATGTGATCAATATTGCTTACTGACTAAATGAAAAACATTTAAATGTCAATTTACTCATGAAGTTTAGTAAACTATGCAAATTCTGGAAGTATGATGGCAAATATAGACCAAGGATCTAAGTGGGGATCTCAGGAAATCCAACTGAAAATCCAGAATACCTTACCAAGTCCTTCTTCAGAGAACAACTCTAGACCTGAAACCCAATCATCTTAAAATGACCATAACTATCCTGACTATGTAGTCTGTCATAAATATCAAGGTCAGTGTTTTGTTTAATTAGGCCAATGATAAGGGAAGAATTTTAGGTTTCAGTGCTGCATGTTAACAGGAAGAAGAAAATGTTTCAGCAAAATCTTTGGTTCAGCCAGGTGTAGTGGTACATGCCTGTAAGGTAGAAATGGGAGGATCACAAATTTAAGACCAACCTGAGCTACATGTGGAATTTCACACCAACCTGGCCAGCATATCAAGACAGTATCATAAAGAAAAAATAAAAAAACAAAAAAAGACTTCGGGCCAAATCTAGAAAGTTCAAGTGTTCAGGTTCAGGGTAAAATTTTCCTCTTCTTATTGATAAATAAGAAGCAACAACAAAAATGGCAGCATTATTTGAACTCAGGGCTTCATGTTTACTAGGTTCATGCTCTACCATATGAGCCACACCTACAGCTCTGCTCTTTGCTGGTTACTTTGGACATGGGATCTGTCAAACTTCTCTACCAAGGCTAGCCTCAAACAGAGATCTGGCAAGTAGTTAGGATTACAGATGGTGATCAACCAGCATCTAGCTAGAAATATACTCTTATGACAACCCGATTCTATGGTGGCATCCTCATTATCTGTGTCTCAACTATTAGTGCCTTACACATGGTCCCCTACACTTGATTGTAAGCAGGACCTACGTATGACTTGCTAGGATGACCTGAGGCAGATCACTAGGTGATTACATCAGATGATAGCACTTGTCTTCCTTGCTCACTCTCCTCTTTCTCTCTCTGATCCTCTTTCTCTTCTTTTACTGCTAGCTTGGTGGAGTCAAGAAGACTTGATGGGGACTCCGTATGGCAAGGACATGTGGGACACCCTGTAGGAGCTGACTGACACCTTAGCTGACAGTTAGAGTCCCCAGTCCTACAACTGCACAGAAATGAACTTAGAAGTGAATCCTTACCCAGTCATGACTCAAATGAGACTATAGTGTCCTCTTTATCCCAGCCAGAACCTAGACTAAATTCTTGTGAAGATGGAGATGAGTCTCTACTCCTGACCCACAAAACCTCAGAGATAATACATATGGGTGATTTCAAGCTTCCAAGTTCCCAGCAACATCACTACACAAAAATAGAAAAGCTTGCTGGGCACTGGTGGCTCACACTTGTAATCCTAGCTACTAAAGGGGCAAAATCTAAGGATCACAGTTTGAAACCAGCCCAGGCAAACAATCTGAGAGACACTTATCTCCAATTAACCAGAGAAGAGCTGAAAGTGAAATGTGGCTCAAGTAGTAGAGCACCAGACTTCCTTGAGGGAAAAAAAAAAGCTAAACAAGAGTTCAGGCCCTGATACCAATGCAAAAAGAGAAAGAAAGAGATAAAAAGAGGGAGAGGGAGAGAGAGCCAGAAGGGAGGAGAGAATGCATTGTACCATGAGAGAAGAAAAAGTTGATGCACATCTTTGGGAACAGACTTTGTATGAGGAGGTATAAAACTGGATCACTCACAGAAATAGCTCATGCTGGAGATAAAGGTCAAGGTAAACCCCATACTAGACAGGGTCAAAAGTCCTGACGTTCCTGAACCAGGATCCTTTCGCTCATACTCTGGAAGTGCTGACATGACAGCTATTTTCACACATGTGAAGGGAACTCACACAGAAAGGTCCAATCTCAGAACATGCATGTGATATTTTGACAGCAAAAGTAATGTTGGTTTGCAGGACCTACAAACAGAATTTTACTAGAGCAGAATGGTCTTGAACAAACCTCCCAATCTAGCCAGCGTGTGTTTTCTTTTCAAATACTGACCAAATTTAATTTCAATCAACAAAAAAGCCAAAGGTGAATAAGGGATGGGCAGAGAATTACATAAGCCCGAGATAACAAAAATAAAAGTAGCCAACAACAAATGTGAATCTGCAGGGGAAAGAATTCAACTAGAATCCTGTTCATCTATCTCCCAGAAATGTAGCTGATTTGCCTGTGTTAGAAGCAGGCCCTTGCTAAGCACCTCATATCTGAAAAGCCATGTATGTCCCTAACACATCAAGCACATACTTATTAATGACTATCATTCTCTTTCTAACATCTGTGGCAAAAGCTGGATGTGCGAGTTAGGAATGGGGAAAAGGCAACAATACTTTAAAAACTAGTTTAAAGGATAGGCTGTCAGAAAAGATGGAAACAACGATGATCCAAAGGGGAGACATTAAAGCAGAAAGGAAATGTTAATGCAAGCTAAAACACATCTGTCTGAGAGGAAAATGAAAAAACAATGAACTAAAATAAAATCCCCAATGAATGATTCAAAAGCAATTTTGCATCTTGGAAAAGTCAGATACCTATTGCTTTAAGCAACAAGAACAATGAAAATAATTCATTAACATGAATTATTGTCCTCTTTGTTAAACTTTCCTTCTTTCAAGTATAATGAGAATAGAGTATTTCTCCATGATCGAAGTTAAGTAATGTTGCTAATTCCTATTTTACAGACAAGGTGACAGAAAGAGGCTGACTGACTTGCCGGAATCACATGGCCACAGAGAGGTGAGTTTTGAAGTCAGAACTCTTATGACCCTGTTTTTCTCCTGAGTAATACAAAGAAGGTCAAGTGCTAGGGAGTAGTGGAAAGGAATGCAGGGCAAGAACTACCTGTCCACAGACACATAAAGTAACAAGATATTACAGGTGGCCAAACATCATGGTTATTGCAGAAAAAAAATGTCCCTGAGAACAAAGATGCCCAAGACAGAGTAGGAAATGCTCTTGGAACAAATGCAATTGTGGAAAATGGTTTCTTACTACATGATTTAAAAGTGACTTTCATAGCCAACCAGGGTGTCATAGAGTGATTCAAAGAGATTTCCCCTCTTCGTTCATGTACTCCAACCCCCGCTTCATGACCCCCTTTTCAAGTATCAGTTCCTGGTATTCATTTTGTTGTGACTATGAGTTAGAAAGTGGGGGGAGAGTTCAGTCATCATGTTTAATGCATATCCTATGAAATTAAGAAAAACTGAGGGAGGGGTTGGGTTGAGAGGGATGGAGGATGATGATGAAAGTGACATGGATCAAGATACACTGTGATCGGCCTGGAAGGTGGCTTAGTGGGAGAGCGCTTGCCTTGCGTGCCTGAGGCCCTGGGTTTGATTCCTCAGCACCACATAAGCAAAAAGAAAAAAAAGCCGGAAGTGGCACTGAGGCTCAAGTGGTAGAGTGCTAGCCTTGAGCTGAAGAGCTGAGGAACAGCGTCCAGGCCCAGAGTTCAGGCCCCACAACCGGACCCAAAAAAAAAAAGATACACTGTGATCATAAATGTGTTTGTCAAATGGTAAATCCTTTGTACAATGACTTAAAGATAATAAAATGTAATAAAAAATTTTAAAGAAGACTTCAGAATCTGCTAAGAATCTTCATAAATGGTAGATCCCTGGGATCAACGTAAGACCATTTTGAACAAGCATCCCTTTGTTCAGATGCACACTAAAGCTAGAGAAGGTTCTGGACCAGAGCAGTAGAAAGAGTACTATTCCCTTCAAAGCAAAGTCTATAATAATCAGAAGATACAACTCACTGGAACTCAAGGACCGTGTGTATTAGCCTAGAAACAGGACATAGCTAGCCAGGGGGAAAAGAAGGAAGAGAGGAAGAAGAGAAGAGTAGGCAACATGGGAGAAGGAAGAGGAAGAAGAGGAGTGGGGGAGCTGGGCACTAGCTACTTAGGAGGCTGAGATCTGAGGATCATGATTCAAAATCAGCCCAAGAAAGTAAGTCTGGGAGACTTCCAAATAGCCACCAAAAAAACAGAAGTGATGCTGTGGCTCAAAGTGGTAGAAAGCTATCCTTGAGCAGAAAAGCTTAGGAACATTACTCAGGCCCTGAATTCAAACCCCAGGACCAACCCCCACCCCCAAAAAGAGAGTAGAGAAAGGAAATAAGTAAAAGGAGGAGGATAGCAATAACTTGATAACAATAACCTGTCTTCACTCCTACCCAACCCAAATGAATGAATGAATAAAGATCTAGTAAAAGAAAACACCATGTGCCTGACTGGTCTCCTGGAGGAAGGTGAAGTAATTGGAACTTGAATAGCTAAAACTGGAAGTAAGAAGTTGGAGCCTGTTCCACAGCCAGACCAAAGGGAAATCTAGATGGATTTTCAATTTGAGGAACACTTGTGAGATACCTGAAATTTGAGAACCCTATAACATAAAAAGATCCATACTATTAGATCTCTACATGTTGGATGTATTCTGGTTCAAATTGTCCTGTGTTCTGTGTGGGGTGTCTGTGCCTCAGACACAATGACACAAAACAGACTGCAGATGACCTAAATGATGACTCTTAAGTGAATCCAATGGAACTTTGCCTTCCTATCATCTCTGTGGAATAGTATTTGAGCTTCACACCTAATACTGACCACTGCCTGAGTCCTTGCAGGAGTCCTCCAACTTCTTTTTCATTTGGTTTTTAATCATCTTTACAGAAGGTGTACAAAGGAGTTGCCATTCAACAAAAAAGTTTATGAAGACAAAACATCTTGATCAATGTCACCTCTTTCTAGATTTTCACCCATCCCTTACAACCCACCTCTTCCCTCAATTTTCTTAATTTTATAGGATATACATTGAATATTTGCCTGCATCTCACTTCCACTCTTATCTTCATTGTCTAAAGGCGTCTTTGTGTCTCTTTACTTATTGCTCTCAACACCACATTAAAGCTGAGCTATTTCTTCCAAGTCTTTCCATTTTGTATTTATAAGGTACCATGCAATTTTTCTGTTGCTTTGTGTATCCTTCCTCCACGGTATAACCCCTGTTTTCAGTGTATTTGATGTTGGTATAATTTGGGGAGGGGAAGGGAAAAAACAAATTGTTTAAATAGGGATACAGGTGGACCCATTGCAACAATGAGATGTACAAGGCGCGATATCGAAAAATGAACTTTACAATTTAAGGGGGGAGGGGAGGAAGTGTAGATGAGGAGGTGGGAAGGAAGGGATAGTAGGGGAAAAACAAAGGAGGAGGCAACAATGCTTGATAAGAAATGTACTCATTACCTTACTCGTGTAACTGTAACCCCTCTGTACAGTATTTGCACAATAAAAAAAGTTATTCAAAAAAAACTGAGCTGTTTCTAAAAAGAAATAAACTTCATGCCCTCAATAGCTATGTCACTCAAATATAGACACCCAGCTGCTGGGAGGCGTGGGGGGACATCATTCATGGAGTCCTTCAGGCCAGACAAGCCACATCCAAATCATCTTAAAAACCCACTCATCAGACTATTCTGAAGACTGGACTGATGGAAAGGCCATTTTTGTTTTAAGGGTTTGGTGGGGAAGCTGGACAACCTGGGCTTTCATTCAGGGCCTTGATCTCTTGCTTGGCATTTTCTGCTCAAGGCTAAGGTTCTGTTGCCTGAGCCACACCTCCATTTCCAACTTTTTGGTGGTTATTTGAAGATAAGAGTCTCACAGACCTTCCTGCCCAGGGCTGGCTTTGAACTGAAATCCTTGGATCTCAGCTTTCTCAGTACCTAGGACTACAGACTTGAGCCCTGGCAACCAATTGGAAAGGCCCATTTAATGATGAACAAATTCAGCTCATTTCTAATGGCTGCAACAGAAGGAGAGGAGTAAAGGGGATCTTGGCAAGCATAGGTGGAGTGTTAGGACTAGAGACAAGTCACTACTAATGAAAAACAGGCTCTAAAGGGTTTTTGCATACAACAAATGCATACAGCATACAGCGTACAGCAGGAGACAAGGAGGCTGCCCTGAAAATGTCTTGCAGCCAGGAAAGGTACTGAGATGCTGACAATTAGTCAGAATTTACATGAAAGTATCCCTGTCCATAGAAATCAACTGGAATTGTCTGGAGTCTGCTTTGCCACTGTGTCTGGGATCACTCCTCTGGGCCATGTAAGTTAGGGCCACTGAGTGCACCTCACAATTACCTCATGTTATTTCCATCTCTAGAGCTCTCTCCATGCTTGCCAGATCAAAGGAATGTGCTCCAGGTGACCACCCAATACTTCTGGCTTAAGGCTTCTCAAAGCCAACATGTTAGCCAGCTTTAGAGCTGGAAAGCCATGCAATGGTTTCCATTAAGTCCTGAATCTTGCCCTGTAGGGATGGAGCTCAAAAATGCATAAATTATTCAATGTAAGGGCTTTACTGATGACTGATAAAATCAAATTAGCTGCTTTGGGCTAAGGATGAATTTGAAACAGAATTTCCTCCTTTGAAGAGACAGTGACAAATCTATTTGATAGGTCTACACATCATGTCTTTGGTAGAATGTTTAACAGAATCTTTTGCTAGCAAAGTAAGTGAGACTGGCTTAGGTTATAAACCAGTGTTTTTATTTCCCCTCCCCAAAATGTTTATTTTTATCAGATTATTAAAGCCATACCTACCCACACAAATTTTATTTTTAAAAGCAGGAAAACAAAAGCCTTGCCCATAATTCTAACAGTCCAGTAAAACTCGAAATTTGGTACAATTCTTTCCAGGCTTTTGTCTTTGTTAGATAGTTTATTTTTACAAAACTAAAGTCCTAGTATATAAATATATGTTTATCTCCTTCTTCCACACACACTCCCACACACATGCCTTAGGCATTCAAGAAACTATGCTTCCAAAGAGGTCATCACTTAGGAAAATGCACACATGCTCAGGATACAGAGTTCAGCACTCTACTGCACGTACTTGATTCAATTTTCCTGTAACACCACCCTTCTTCCCAAAGACATATCACCTTTCAACAAATCTCAGGTTTTCTCTTTGTTACTTAATTTTAAGCACACTTGTTTGTACACACTTGCTTTTTGGGAACTATTTTCTTTTGGAAAGTTGAATTCCCAAAAAATTAAGATCAAGGAAACAATAAATCACAAAATGAGTTAAACAAAATTGACTTCTGAGCCTCTCCACATCAATTCAGCTGCAGAATGTGTGCAGAAGATTCAGTTTTTTTCTTTCTTTCTTTCTTTTTTTGTCAGTCATAGGACTTGAACTCAGGGCCTGCACGCTCTCCATGAGGTTTTTGTTTTTTTGGGGGGGGGGTCCAGTCGTGGGGCCTGAACTCTGGGCCTGGGTGCTGTCCCTCAGCTCTTCAGCTCAAGGCTAGCGCTCTACCACTTGAGCCACAGTGGCACTTCCGGCTTTTTTCTTTTTGCTTACGTGGTGCTGAGGAATCGAACTCAGAGCCTCAGGCATGCAAGGCAAGCGCTCTACCACTGAGCCACCTTCCCAGCCCCTCCATGAGGTCTTTTTGCTCAGGACTAGTGCTCTACCACTTTAAGCCATAGTGCCACTTCCAGTTTTCTGGAAACCAGAAAAACTCAGGCTAGTTTTGAACTACGATCCTCAGATCTTAGCCTCTTAGATAGCTAGGATTGCAGGCATGAGACACCAGCACCCAAAAAGATTTAAAATTTTTGTTTTTGAAATAACTTTTGATTTTTAAATTTTATTATTACTATTGACTTTATGTAATAAATTCAAGTATAAGCTTCCTATGTGTATTTACATGCATTCATACACATACCTGGGTATTTACTTTCTTTAAATTTCCACTGAAGCTTAATTTGAATGAATGTATGACATTCCATGTTCTAGTTCCATTTTTTATTGTGACTTTAGGATAATAATTCCACCAAAAGATACGAATAGTTTTAGATCATTAAAATGGATTGTTTTATAGAAATTCTGATTTGGTTCATAATCACACTAGTTATATAAGTTTTTAAGGTATTTTTGGTTGAGCATTAAAAAACTTGTCACAGACTTTACTTATATATCAATACTTACAAAATGATAGCTAATTTCTTAGATTAAAATACTATACTGCATTTGTAATCAGATAATAAAATGTATTACTTTTTAGGCTTTCAAACTTGCAACTCCTCCTTTTTTTTAAATTTTGGCAGTAGTTGGGTTTGAATTTATAACCTGCCTGTGTAAGATAGGTATTCTATCACTTAAGACATGCTTCCAGATTATCTATCTATTTATTTATTGTATAGGGTCTCCTCATTTATCAATTAGTTGTCCAAGTGGGTTTCCTTTTAACATTTCCATATACACATAAAATGTACTTGATTGACTCATCCTATTGGTCCCAGTCCCTTGTCACCTCTATCTCTTCCCTAATCGATCTCAATAAACTTGATCGTGCCATTTGCACATGTGTACATGAAGCATTTTCATCACACTCACACTCTTTCACCCTCTCGGTTTACCCTCCTCCTTCCCACTAGACCCCACATCCCAGAAAATACTGATCTACTTTCCTATTATTCATTTTTAAATGTTAATTGGTAAAGGGGTTTTACCATGGTATCACCAATGTTCACCCTCTAATCAGACTGACTCCCCCCACTTTCATTTATCCCAGCCCTTCTGCCCGTTTTGTTTAACAGCTATCAGTGAGTTTTGTTGTGACGTCTCCCTTCACTGATGCAGTGTATCTCAGTATCATTTGTCCTGTAAACTCTTTTCCTCTCCCTCCCTCTGATGTCCTCAAATAGTCCCCCAAATACAAACATATTCCATATAATATCTCTATCTATGATCCTGTATGTGTTTACATGTATTTCCATGTATGTTTCTTTTAGGTGTAGCATCCACATAGGAGAGAAACATTCAACTTTTCTTTCTGATTCTAGCTTACTTTGCTTAACTTAATAATGAACTCCAATTCTATCCATTTCCCTGCAAATGACAGTATTTCTTTCTTCTTTATTAATGATATTATACCACATTTTCTTGATCCAGTCATGGATTGTAGGGCATCTGGCATATTTCCATAACTTGAGTATTGTAAATAGTTCTGCAAAAAACCATGCGAAGTGCAGGTGTCTCTATCATAGCCTCACTTGGATTCCTTCAGATATGTGCCTAAGAGTGATATTGCTGGATCATGTGATAGTTCTATTTTTAGTTTATTGAGGAATCCTCCATATTAATTTCCATAATGGTTGCACTATTTGCATTCCCACCAACAGTATGTCAGGGTGCCTTTTCCCCCTCATCCTCACCAGCGTTTGTTGCTGCTTGTGTTCTTGATGACAGTCATTCTGACCATAATGTAATAAAACCTCAATGTCATCATTTGCACTTCTTTTATGTCTAGGGATGTTGAACAGTTATTTATATATTTATTGGCCATTTGTACTTCTCCTCTTAGGAATTTGTCTGTCAACTTCATTTGGCAAATTATTAAATATGTAATTGAGTCCTTGGAAGCTTAAGTTTTGAGCTCTTGTATATTAATCCTTTATCAGATATATATCAAGCAGTTATTCTACTATTCTGTGGGCCATCTCTTCACTCTTGTGACTGTTTCCTTTGCTGTGAAGCTTTTTAGTTTGGTTCCACACCAAGTGTCAAGCCTCAATCTTAGTTGAGCTATTGGCATTCTATTCTAGAAGTTACTGCTTATGCCAATATGTTTCAGTGTTTTCCATGTTCTTTTCTGTAGTAATTTCAAAGGTGTTATATATTAAGATCCTTGATCCATTTCAAATTGTACTATTGGAAAAGTAAGAATCTAGTTTCAGTCATCTGCATGTGGCTATCCAAGAGTCCCAAAAAATTTGCTAAAGAGGCCGTCTTTTCTCCAATGTATGCTTTGGGTTCCTTTATCTAAAATCACATAGCTACAGTCATGTGGATTTGAGTCTTTTTTACTATTCCTCTACTCTTGATGTCTTCATTTGTGCCAGTACCCTGCTGTTGGTGGTAGTGTTTTGTTTTGTTTTCATAGTGGCTCAGTAGTATAATTTGAAATCCAGTATTGAGACCCCTAGCATTGAATTTTTTTTTCTATCCATGAAGAATGGCACTCAGTTTTTAGTAGGGATTACACTGAATCTATTTTGACAGTAAAATCATTTTCAAGATACTAATTCTGCCGAGGCACAAGCATGACCATTTCCTTTTTGCTTGTTTGAAATTAGTTACTGGGGGTACTCAGACCATAGCACACCTACCTATGTCTCCATATAGCTGGGTTTATAAACACTACTTCCATCACCTGGCTTTTTGGTTGAGATGGAACTTCACTTTTTGCCCAGATCCTCCAGGTCCTCAGGAGTTACTGGGATACAATAATACACTAACATGCCCAGCCACTTTCTACTTTTTTTGGGGGGGGAGTTTCCGGTTGTGGGGCCTGAACTCTGGGCCTAGGCGCTGTCCCTCAGCTCTTCAGCTCAAGGCTAGCGCTCTACCACTTGACCACTTGAGCCACAGCGCCACTTCCAGCTTTTTTTCTTTTTGTTTATGTGGTGTTGGGGAATCGAACCCAGGGCCTCATGCATGCAAGGCAAGTGCTCTACCACTGAGCTACCTTCCCAGCCCCACTTTCTACTTTTTAAGTGAAATTCATGCATGAAGGGTCTCACACTACCCTACTTCTCTTTCTCCCTGAATATGTGCTTTCTTAATTTACTAGGTAAGAATTATGGCTGGTATAACTAAGAATATGTCTTGAAGTAAAAATGCATGATTTATTTTAAATTGAATAATTAATTATCTGTTGTATGCAATTTGGTACTAGTGTATTTCTCATTGAAACAAACATGCTTCAGGAATCACAATTAATAACAGTTTTCAAAACATATACTTTTACTTGTCTTTCTTAAGCAACTTGTTTTTAACCAATTAGTAATCCACACTGTTGCTTTTTATTATTCCCCTGGATCTTCTATTCCTTTTTTACTTGTAGCATTCCAAAAACTACTTTCTCTCCACTTTGCATCAAATATCGCATCCAATATATCATATAATCTGCCTTGTATGTTACCCCCTACATCCCAGACCTTCTGTCTTTATTTTCTATGGTCATACCACAAAATTTGATATCACAAAAGTGTATAAATAGGCAGCCAAAGTATGAATCCTGCTTAATAAAATGATAAAGCAGCCACAAGCATCTTTCCTTCATAATGGCTTTTTGAAACCTAGAACTTGTCAGTATGTAAATGAGGCTTTTGACACATCATGACTGCACAACATAGTCCCAACTCAAATTGAGTTGGCACTTGTTAATTTCAAAATAAGTAAGTAATTACCATTTTTAAAAGTTATTAAGTACCTACTATGATCAAGATATTGATACAAAAACTCAAGCAACAGAAAAAATGTTGAAAGGATAAAAATGATCTGTTTCCTGATCTCTCACATTGTAAGTCAGAAAGAAGACCATAAACATACAAAAGAAGATCTCGGATTCTCTACATGTAGTTTTTGTGAAGTTAACACAGTTGTGATAAAACCCAACATGAAAGAAACACTCATTTTATCATGTGTTTATTGAAATGTCTATTTTGTACGAGGCACTGAACATTAACTGGAGATACATGTCTGAATGCAACAGAGATGATCCTTGCTTTCCAGAAGTTTCTAGAAGGTAGATGTTGTGACATAGCCACCATTTTTACATTAATTTTCTTTGTTTCTTTTGCCTACTCATTCTTACTTCTAAGACATTTTTGCATGTTTCTTTGTAAGATACCATAAATTCCTAACAAAAGTGACATCAACAATGAAAGAATGTTTCCAGTCAGTCATGTGCCAACCTTTCTTGCCTTGTACTTGATTAGCAACTTAAAGAGAGGAGTCTGTATCATTTATTAAAATATGGCACTTATCGTTCCATTTCTCTTACTACTCAGCACAGGATGTGGCACAGTTCTTAATAATTATTTGGAGATAAAATTTGTCCCACTAAAATACTTTCTGAGGGTCCTGGCCTTGATTAAAACAACACTTGCAAGGACTCAAGCAAGAGGTGATAAAATATTCCAAACAAAGTATGTGCTTGGGAAAGAATTGAGTTTTTTTTAATCTGCTTGGTAATGACTAGATAAGAAGGACACAAACAAGATAACCTGATGCTCTAGAAAAAAATTGGTCAATAATTCATTAGCATCCCTGAGAAACACACAATGGTTCTCACTTAATAAAGATAGTATACAGACTCTAGCTGAGTCTCAAAAGCAAGATTAAAAATAGGGCTATTATAGAAATAAATTGAATAATTATATCTTTCCATTAGACACTGCAAAGGAAGGAAATTGGAAAAGAAAATGTTTGGTTTTTTGTTGGAAATGATCCTTTAGTAGCTTGACTTAGCAGAGAGCAGTCTGTCCAATGCAATAATTCCAAGTGAAAAATGCAGGCAAATCTGGGCACTGGTGGCTCCCACCTGTGCTTAGGAGGTCAATTTCTAGAGGCTTACAGTTCAAAGCCAGCCTATGCAAAAAAGTCTGTGAAACTCCATCTCAAATTAACCAGCAAAAAGCTGGTCTGGAGGTGTGGCTTAAGTGATAGAGCACTAGCCATGATCAAGAAAGCTGAGTGAGGACCCAAGGCCCTGAGTTCAAACTCCATTACCAACAAAAATAAAAATAAAAAATAAAATCGAGCACTCTTCTCAATACTTGATTTATACATCATGTACTCATTAGTTTTTGTTGTTGTTTGTCAGTCCTGGGGTTTGAACATAAGGCACGGGCCCTGAGTCTCTTTGTGCTCAAGGCTAGCAGTCTACCACTTGAGCCACTTCTGCATTCATTAGTTTTTGTGCTGCTTTGGCATGGTGTTATCGCAGGAAAGATGAAAATGAGAGGAGAGAAAAGAATGTGTAGTAGGCAAAAACGAATAAATACAGAAAAGACAATTCTCACCCTCCTTGGTGAAGAAGAACCTATGAAGATGGTCTTGGTGGATGGGTGAGTCTGACAGCCATGCAGAAATGGAAAGACAGACTTTATTCCAGGAGGAGGAAACCACTAAGACATGAAATCCTAAGCACTAAGTAAGGTAGGAAGAATGTGGCTGAACCATAATGGAGAGGCCAAATTACAATAACATCAAAGTATTTGGAGATATAGAGCTAGCCCAGTTTATATTCTGGATCCCCACAGATGTTTAAAGCCATATTCTAGCTAAGGGATCTCTTGCATTTGGGGAGGGTTGGGGGGAAAGCACATGGAATTTTGCCCCCTACCCTCTACCACACATAACTAAGCCAGATCTGTATCTACATGCCTCCTGGAAAGTTAGAGTCAACAAAATGGTAAGATTTCTTTCGAAATAGGTAAAGGTGGGCTGGGATGGTGGCTCAGTGGTAGAGTGCTTGCCTTGCATGCATGAGGCCCTGGGTTTGGTTCCTCAGCACCACATAAACAGAAAATGCCAGAAGTGGTGCTGTGGCTCAAGTGGCGGAGTGCTCTCCTTGAGCTGAAGAGCGCCCAGGCCTAGAGTTCAGGCCCCACAACCGGCAAAAAAAAAAAAGAAAAGAAATAGCTAAGGGTTCTTCAAAGTAGGGAGGGAGTAAGATCAGGCACACACCTCCCATTTCAAAGAAAGTGGCTCAACATTGGCCTATTTTACATAGTAGTGTTATTATAAAGTCTTCTTTGGAAAATAAAGATTCTATAGCACCAACAAAATCAAGGAAACTTTTTTTTTTTGGGTCCGGTCGTGGGGCTTGAACTCTGGGCCTGGGCACTGTCCCTCAGCTCTTCAGCTCAAGGTTAGCGCTCTACCACTTGAGCCACAGTGCCACTTCCGGTTTTTTTCTTTTTGCTTATGTGGTGCTGAGGAATTGAACCCAGGGCCTTGAGCATGCAAGGCAAGCGCTTTACCACTTAGCCACCTTCTCAGCCCTCAAGGAAACATTATTATACCTGAATATTTTGTAAATCACAGCACAGTTGAAAGGCTCAAGGAAGAGGAAGACAAAAAGGCTCAATAAGTGAGTACAGCAAGGAAGAAATGCCAAGTCAGGCACTGTGATTAATTACAGAATAACTATTTCCATAAAACACTAAGAATGGATTTAAATCTTCATGAGGAGCAGCTCCAAATCCATAGCTAAATATAACGTGGGATTTTACAACTTTTACTATTCTCAAAGAAATGAAAGAATCACCTACATGAAAATAGGGAAGAAAAAAGACACATTTCTCTCAGATTGGGCAAGCTACATGTAGGCAACAATTATATCAATAATTAATAAATAAAGAATAATAGCTAGTTTATTTAGACAGTTCACATTTTAATTTATATTTCTTTTATCTGTGGAACTATATCTCAGAAAGTTGAGTAACTTTCCCCAAATCTCATAGTTAATTAATAATAGGACTGATTAGTTGATATAAGGAAATACAGATAAAATACTTTTACAGTTTGGGCTTTGGGATCCAATATAATGCAACTATATTGGAAAATCCCACAAGAAGAAATGCATTCATCCATCAGAATACTGCAGTCTCCAGATCTTTATGATTCCTTCTGTTACCTGTCTCTTTTCTCCTCATGGTTCATAGTGCAGTTTTTTAAGCAATGAGACAGATGAGATATGTTAAGCTTTTACGAAAATTGTGGTTAATGAAATTATAATTAGTTTGCAATTATTACCAAATATTCTCTCTCTCTCCCTCTCTCTCTTTCTTTCTTTCTCTGAAAACTGCCTTCAAAGTTTTAAATAAAAATGTATGGAAATATTTATCTTTATTTTATTTTTCTGCTGATTCTGGGGCTTGAACCTAGGGCCTGGGCACTAATCCTGAGCTTTTTTGCTCAAAACTAGCACTCTACCACTTGAACCATATTCCCACTTCTGGCTTTTTGGTGGTTAATTGAAGATAAGAGTCTCATGAACTTTCCTGCCCAAACCTTGATAAATATTTAACTTTTTAAGAGGTCTTTATACCTCAATGTAAGATCAGATACCCTAAAAATATTACAGGAAGGGATAGTGGAAACACTCAGGCTCCTTGGCACAGGTCAAATTTTCCTAAATAAAGCTCCAGAAACACAATAAATCAAAGAAAGGCTAGATAAATGTGACTGCGGTGCTTCTGCAGGGCAAAGGACATAGCTAGCAAGATAAATAGAAAGCCCACAAATTGGGAGAAGATCTTTACTAGCTATACAACAGACAAGGGCCTCATATCTACAATATACTTAGAGTTCAAAAAATTAACCCCCCGAAAAAAATAAATCCTCAAAGAAACAACTACCCCATTAGTAAGTGGGCTAAAGACTAAAAGAGAGACTTCTCTGAAGAGGAAATAAGAACAGCCAATAAACATATAAAGAAATGTTCAACATTTCTGGCCATAAAGAAATACAAATCAAAACAAGATTGAGATTCCACATCACTCCCGTTAGAATAGCCATTATCAAGAAAACTAATAATAACAGATGCTGGCAGGAATGTGGCTAAAAGGGAATGCTACGACACTGTTGGTGGTAATGTAAACTTGTTCAGCTTCTCTGGAGAGCAGTATGGAGGTTCCACAAAAAAAACTAAAATTAGAGCTTCTTTATGACCCAGAAATCCACTCCTGGGCACTTACCCAAATGATCACAAACAAGGCCATACTAAAGCTACCACCACAACTATGTTCATTGCAGCATTATTTAACATAGCCAAGACATGGAATCAACCCAGATGCCTCTCAGTGAATGGATGGATCAAGAAAATGTTGGTATATATACATAAGCAAATTCTATGCTTCCATCAGAAGGAATGACATTGCCCCATTCATAAGAAAATGGAAAGACTTGAAAAAGTCTTTCCATATTAAGTGAAGTAAGCCAGACCCAAAGCAACATAGTCTACATGGTTTTCCTTATTTGTAATAACTAGAAAATCTCTAGGATATTCTTAGCAGAGGATCACAATAGCTCAAAAGCTGTGTGCATATGGCCATATAAAATGATGATTATTGAAATGAACTCCAAGGAATGGAAACAAGAGGGTTTTTTAGTGTACTATTTGTAGTTATTTTTTCTTTATTTTTCCTTTGGCTTATTCCCTGTTATCGCTGTTTTTTTATTTTGGTAAACTTTATCTAGTATATAGTTATCAAATTTTGGGGATAGGAAGAGGAATCACATAAATGGTGAGAGAAAAGACAAAGAGTTGAAGTTAAGCAACAGTGATACTCACAAGATACTATGTTAGAAGTGAAAGTGAACTTCACAACTTGGGAGGAAGGTAGTCAGGGGAGGAAGGGTGGGAGAAAATGAGTGGGGATAAAAATGTTTGATGAGAATTGTACTCATTTCCTTACTTATGTAATTGCAACCCCTCTATATGTCACCTTTACAATAAATATATATATATAATAAAAGGTCTTTATTATTAACCAATCACTGCAGATCAGTCAGGGTCAACATCTATTTAGTTACTGCCTATCCCTAGATTCATAACTAAGAAAACTAATTATTAAAATGGACATACAAGTTCTACTCCAAAGAGGTGGCAAAGATATCTGAGAGACATTTCGTTCATGGCCTAGTCCAGAAATGGCACTTGCTATCGTAACTACTGACAAAGATATTAATGCATATATTCCTCAATTTAATTAGAAAGTCCCTAAACAGAAGCATTGTCTCCTTATGTTAATAATTTTCACTGGACTGAAGTTATTCCTTTAAAACTTTCTACCTCTAAATTATTGTAAGATTTCAGTTCATAGCAGTTCCTTAATTGAGAATTAGAAAAGTACAACTTGGGACCTACCAGGAGGCCCACAGCTCCAGTAATGGTAAGGAATAGTGGCCAACAGAGAGAAAGGCGCAATGATGAAGCAAAAAAGATAGGGGAAGGGAGGAGGAAGGGAGGAGGAAGGGAGGGCAAATGTCTGAGAAGAAGTAGGTAAGAGCTTTTCACCGGCAGTACGACCTCTTGTACAAAATGTCTCTTGGGTTTTGTGATCCTCAACCCTCTTCACCTCTAGACTCCAACCATCAATTTCCCAATATCTCTCCTCCAACCTCCTTTTTTATGCTCTGGTGAATCCTGCTCATGACTATGCTCTTCCTTCTCCTTCAGGTGGTATTTGTTAATTTTCTCACATCAGTGTCTGCAAGAAGGTTTGGGGTGAGGGTGCTGAAGATTGCTATGTCTTGGGGATGACCTTGGATCATCCATATTCGGTGTGATTGACAAAACAAACTTTTTGAAATTGTGACATCTCCACCATTACTCAGATCCATTACAAGTGAAGCATAAAGTCATCTTTTTCATTCTGCTTTGTAGGCTCAGGTGTTTTGAATCAGAATCTTGCTACATAATCCCGGATGACTTTGAATTCATGATCCTCCTGCCTCTACCGGCTGCCTATCCCAGCTGCTGGGATAACAGGCATGCGCCACCATACCTTCTTTTTGCCATCTATGAGAGTTGAGTCAGAGTAGAATACAGGCACATATTGTACGTCATCTTAAACAAAGTAAGCTTAAACGCCCCACCCCCCATGTCTCACTAGCCTGCTAAGCCAGGAGCATTGCAAATCAGTGACAGAAAAACCTCTAATAAAATGACTATGTAGCAATGACATGGCACAAGCAGCAAGGAATGGATAGCATTTGCTGGTCAGCCTTTGCAGTGCAGCTAAGGTAACTATTGCTTTCTCTCTCTACCTTACTGCTACATGCCCTAGCTTAGGGAACAGTATTCAGCAGTACCCCTTTACTGCCCACTCTTAAGTGCTCTGTATTATGAGAATGTCTGAAACATCTAATATCTAATCAGCCGCATAGGACAAGAAACATAAAGAAGCTGGCCAGAGCCTACACAGAGCCTGTGTTGTGTGCAAAAGGCCCCGTGTCATCTAGCAACATGGGGAGTTGAAACAAAAAATAAAAATAAAAAAATCTCTCTAAAAGCAGGGTTTCTCAAGCTTTACCCTATTGGAATTTGGAGCCAGATATCTCTTTGTTAAGGGAAGTCTATTGTGTGCTATAAGGTATTTACCATCATCCCTCTATTCTACCTACTAAATGGAGTAGCACCCATACAGCCAAGGGTGCAACCAGAAATATCTACAGGAATCACCAGATGTTCAAAACTGCCCCAGTTGAGAACTACTGGACTAGAGAGTGGAAATTCAACCTGGGCCACCTTGAAGATGCTCAACCTAGTGCTTTCAAAGGACTTGAAAATCAGTTTTATTCTTACCCAGGGTCAGATCATCAAATCCTTCTACACCATTTACAGGGGACCCAGTGAATTCCTGGGGACAATGCTAATATTCATGAGAAAGGCTTTTCCAGGCCCATTTGTTAAATCAATAAATATTTGTCAACAATATAGCAAGTTATAGATTTTTGGAAAGATTAACCTGGAGCTCCTCATGAGGTAAAGACTCCTGTCTCAAGTGGAAGAAAAAAATTGCTTTAATGTTTTTTAACTGTCAACCAATCAGCTCTTCAGCGTTATCTAGGAAATTTAGTCACCTTTCATTCTTGGGCTCAAATCACCCCTCTACCTATAGTCTGCTTCTTTGTCACTGTTTTAATAGGAGCTCAGCTTGATGCTTAGTGGTTATCATCATTGTCAGGTTTTGCCTCCATATCTGGATCCACAGAGTCAGAGAGAGGGGAAAAACCATCAACTGAATGCCTATCATTTGCCAGATGCTCTTCCATGCATATCACACCCATTAATAACAACTCTGATGAAAAGCTGGCATTGGACAACTTCACAGACATGGAAGCTGCAAATGCAATCAGGAAAAATACATACTAGATGAGATTACCACCTGGAAGAGCTGAGGAAAGATGTGAAATAATCAAGAAGGGTCAGCTGATAAAATACTGTGCGCACCTTCCTGTAACTTAAGAGTGGCACAATATTCTGTAATCAAAAGGAAGCTGTCCTTTGCTCTTAAAAGGTACCATCTTCTCTTTGGGTGTCATCCAAGCGTGTGACCTTTATCCATGTTGCGTGACCTTCTTATGAACTTCTTTCATGTATTTTTTCCCTCTTTGAAGCCAGAGTTCCTAGATTCATTGCTCAGGTATCTGAATACCATTGAGCAAGAGCAGTGTTTCATTTGCCAATAAATAAGGTCCTTCATTTTTGTCCTATAGACTTTTGTGACCTCTGCACTGTTCCTGTTGGCCTCTCGGCTCAGCCACCATCCTGTGTAGCATTCCTTCCTCAGACACTCTCTCTGAATTGGTTAACCAGTGTCTGACAGGGAATAATCTGGAATATATAGGTTTCATTGTTATTTCCTAGTTCAGGGACTGTATTACCCCCAACAAGCATTTCATCATACCATTTCTCTAGTAGGAGTCCAAGTTTGTGTGACCAGGAGTCAGAGGGTTCTCAAGAAGTCCTCTGAGAAGAATGATAAATAAAGTGACAGGCAGAAGATAGAAAGCTCACACCTGGCCCGAGCCCTGGTCCGGTTAATATCCTGCCTTGTCTTTCACACCATGCTTTGTACTCCCAATAGAGACATGAAATAGCATATGAGGGAAATACCTTGATTCAAATAAAACAGCATGGATAAAAAGGCCTCCTGTGCATAGACCTACTCTTCTCCGGTCCTTGGCCAAAAATCCACATTAAAACACCTGCATCTCTTCTATGCAAAAGGAAGTTGCGAAGGTCAAGGATAAACTTAAAGAGCTTTGACCTCAGAAAGCAATTGCTACTTTGAGTATTATTATATTACTCATATAGTCAACAGTTATTTTTAGCAGATGTTATTTGTGAGGCATAATTCTACATAAGCACTATGAATGGCACAAAGGTTAGTAAGACCTTGACTGTGACCTTCAGGGCTTATAGAGCTCCTGGATTCGATGCCCTATGTCTGGACTCTGGGTTGTTTAAAGCCCATAACAATAAGTGACCAAGAAAGAAGTAGCAAGTAAGCATTTAGACACTTGCATAGCAAGGAATGTAGTGTCTGTTGAATCTAATAACCAAAATTCACTTTGCATTTTACATTTTATTTGTACTTCATTTTCTACAAATTCAATGTTTTGTGTGCAACGGATTGAAAACTAAAGAAGAAAAGAACTAGTCTTTTACCACAGAAATTTTAGAACATTCATCTAATGTACACGATTAGGCAATAAGGACAAATCTCTATTAAAAAATAGTTGCATGCAAGACAGAGGAGGAATATTGTAGGATGGAGGCAAGGTTATCAGCTGCCTCGGACCTTATGAAACTCTCTTTTCCAAGCTGCATAATGTTTGGTTCTTTTGTTGGTCATGGAGCTTGAACTTAGGGCCTGGGCGCTGGCAAGAGCTCAAGGCTAGCACTCTACCAATTTGAACCACAGCACCACTTCGTTTTTCTGGTGGTTAACTGGAGATGAGAGTCTCATGGACTTTCCTGCCTGGGCTGGCTTTGAACTGCGATGCTCAGATCTCAGCCTCCTGAGTAGCTAGGATTACAGGCGTGAACCACCAGCACCCGGCTCCAAGCCATGCCTAAAATATAACCAAAAGAAAAAGTGAAAACTAATAAAGAAGTTATCACTCATACCAGCTGTAGACTTGGTGCCAATGAGCAGCTGAGGGGAAATTAGGCCTCTCAACTCCATAGTTAGGGACAGAAAACGGCAGCCCAGGACTGGTCCCAACTCGGCAGGGAGGAATGACCCAGCAAGAGCAGTCATGTGCCCGAGGGCTCTGGGTCCCAAACACAAGTGCCTTTTGGGACTGCAGCCCTGTGCTTGTCCCATCCTACCTCACTCCTCCATCCAATCAGGAGTTGGTTCCGTACTTGTGAATGGAGACAAGGGATCCAATCATAGGGGAACTTCTGGTTTGAGCTCCGAGGAACCAATCCCAGGACTGTCATGAATGCACGACCATCCCTCGACCAACTAGACTAGGAGCACTGCTCTTGGGAGGTAAGAAGTATGGAGCCCTCCCTATATGCCATACGCTCTGAGAGACATACTTCCGATCGATCGCTTTGTTGCTGGACTGACACTTTTAAGTAAACCTGTCTGTCTGCTGTAAGCACTTTCTGCCCTTTGATTCTTCAATCCATGGACACACAATCAATGGCATAAATATCTAGGTATATCATTTAAGTATAATGTAAGGACAGATTCTGGACGTCAAACTAGAGATCCCTTCTTTTTTTTCAGTTTTTGTTTTTTTGTGTGTGTGTGAAAATACCATACAGAGGGGCTACAATTACATGGGCGAGATAATGAGTACATTTCTTATCAAGCATTGTTGCCTCCTCCTTTGTTTTCCCTTCCCATCCCTTCCCATTACTCCCCACCCCCCCCCCCCCACCAAAGTTGTAAAGTTTGTTTTTCGACATAACGACTTGTACATCTATTGTTGCAATGGGTCCACCTGTATCCCTATTTAAACAATTTTTTTCCCTTCCCCTCCACAAATTATAACAAAATCAAATACAGTGAAAACAGGGGTTATACCGTGGGGGAGGGACATACAAAGCAACAAAGAAATCATCCTATAAATATGTTAGAAACAATCACATGAAAGAAAAAAAGCTTTGAATACTTATCTTGGGGTTCATTTTCCTAACATCAACTTATCTGATCTTTTCTGCTTGACTCAGACATATACTAGTTATGGCAAATAAGGGAAACCATGGGATCCCTTCTTAAGGGAAAGAGTGGAATAGTTGAAAACAAGCAAGGAAATCCTGAACACCCCCACCCCAAAAAATACCCGCATATATCTCTCAGGAACAAGACACGGCCCCAGGGTACTCCTGTAGATGCCCCTACACACTGTGAACAAGATTCTTAGGCATCAGTGATGGTGCTGTAAGGAGAGAAAAGCTCAGTAATAGTCTATAAGATGGTAGAGGTAATAACATTCTAGCATCAAAGACCTGGCAGGAAAAACAAGGTACGTATATCAAATCAAATAGTTCCCACTTACAGGACAGATGGGAGTAATTGAATCGCCCTCTTTTGAGCTCGAATCCACTCTCTCTCAGCAAGGACATTTTTGGTGCAGGAGTTATAACAAGACCAGACATTAATCACACTCATGGTCACCCAACAGCAGCTGCTGCCTTTCCTGGGAAGTAGAAAGATGACCAAATAACTATCTCCAAATCTCATGTCTTAAGAGAAGTGTTTACACATTTGAAAAGAACATTACTTTTCTGGCAAAAAGGAAGACAGCTTACCTGACTTTTTTAAAGATGTAAAAAAATCCATAAAAGGAAAAGAATTAGAAGGCAAAGGGATCTTGTTTTCTGCCCGTAAGTTTTGTTTCTCCCCATCCACAAAGAGAAAGAATATATCACAAAGAACATAAGAGAGAAGCCAGGCCTGGTGGTACAGGCCTGTAATACCAGAACTGGGAGACAAAGGATTACGAGTTCATGGCCAGCCTAGACTACATAGTGAGACTGTCTCTCAAAACAAAACAACAAAAGAAGCCCCTCCCCCCCAAAAAAACAACAAATAGTACAAATTTTAATGGAGACTACACAACATGGTTGAAGATGGGCTAAAGTACCATCTATGCCACATGGTCTCTTTCTCTGCCATATTTCTTCCCTAATAAACTTTTCTATCACTTTTATTATGTTAAAAAGTAAAATGAAAATGACAAGTAAATTCAAAAATATATAATTAAGCAAATAGGTGAAATAAATGACTAACCTGTGATGAGAAAAAATGGTAATTAGGGATCAGGAAAGAAGCTGAGAAGACTAACCGTTGGTCTGATGTTTTTGTTTTTTGGGTTTTTTTTTTTTGTCAGTTGTGGGGCTTGAAGTCTGGGCCTGGGCACTGTTCCTGAGCTCTTCAGCTCAAGACGAGTGTTCTCCCACTTGAGCAACAGTGCCACTTCCAGTTTTCAGGTGTTTAACTTGAGATAGGAGTCTCACAGATTCCTAGTTTTTTTCCAGCGCTTTCATCATAAAGGGGTGTTAGATCTTGTCAAATGCTTTTTCTGCATCTATTGAGATAATCATGTGGTTTTTATTCTGTTCTTGTTGGTGTGATGAATTATATTAATTATATATATATTTTTAAAAGAGTCTCATGGACTTTCTTGCCTGAGCTGGCTTTGGACAGCAATCCTCAGATCTGACTCCTGAGTAGCTAGGATTACAGGTGTGAGCCACCAGCTCCTGATTAACAATTTAAAAAAAAATCAGTATAAAAGTTGTCTTAAAGTGAAAACACAACTATTCCCACAAATAAAGGTCTGAAAAAATAAATGGAGGGTTAAATGTAAAGACAATTTTTTTTAATTTAAGCAAGGATGGTTAAATGTGGAGGAAAATAAAATACACACATTTTATATATTAGTGATTTGCTACTGTTCTTTTCTATATTAACCTGAGTCTACACATCAAAAGGGATCAGAGTTCCTGAAAAAAATTATAAACATTGAAATAGATTTCTGTGACTATAACAAATATGAAGAACAAAGGTTTGTGTGACTCAGAATTTCAGATGTTCCTGTCCATGGATGGCTGTACCTGCTGCTTTTAGGTCTCTGAGGGAGGGGAAGGAGACGGCATATATCACAGTAGGAATGAATGGTAAGATAAGAGAGAGACGAAGAGCATGAGAATCTACTATACCCTTCAAAAGCACAACAATGACCTAAAGACTTCCTTCTAGGTCTTACCTCTGGAAGGTTCTATCAACTCCCAATGGAACAAATTTTAACACAGGGTCTTTGAGGGAGGTAAGATCTAAACTACAAGTAAAGGTGAACCAAGGCTGGGAAAGATTAATAGGATTATTAGGCTAAATAATGAAATTTGCAGACACATATGCAGAATAGGCAGATTACTTAAGAAAGAAAAAGAGGCAAGACAGATTTTTCAAATAATTAGATACAAGGAATAATGACACCTGAAAGCCAAGAGTACTAGAAAACAACCCATGTGGGCTATTTACTCTTTTGCCCTAGCATCAGTTACATGAATGTATAACTTACACTAATTCCTCATGGATAAGCAGGGATGACACTGGCATAAAATTAGCTACTAGGTACTCTTCTAATTCCAGAAATCTCATGAAGAGGAAAAGGATAGTCAATTAAAATATAGACTTAGAAATTGCCCCACAGCATCAAAGTATGCAACCAAAACCTTTAAAAAAATATGAAACACTCCAAGAGACATCATAGAGAAGTCACTTTCATGATTCTTTCTGGTCTTTGTAAAATAGAAAAAACACCAATACGTAATGGATTGAAATAATTTAACAGACAGGCTACTCCTATGAGATATATATCTATGTGATGTCCCACAACTAAGAATATATAATAGTAAACATAAATCATTTTTAAATATTCCAAAGTATATTTAAAAATTCCAAAAGTTACAAATAGTAGTATACACCCCACTTTTAAGCACATAAAACAAAACACAAAATATATAAGAGAACATACAGTATTAACAACAAACCCTTGCCCACCAAATGGAAATTCAAAAAAAAAAAACCAAAAAGCTACATCTCTAATATGAAAGAGAACATCAAAACCACAAATACAAAACACATGGGAATCAAAATGAGAACTTTTCTACCAAAATTCTATAGGATAAAGCAAAACTTAATAAGGGAAAAACCTTCACACATTTGTTCATAAAATCAAAGTGTGGAAATGTGGAATGAGAATTTTCCCCCAAAATATAGAGAGAATACTATAAAAATAAGTAAGGAAACAGAGTTAATAAAGACAAAAACAAGTTGATATAGTAAGGGGAAAGTAATGTATACCATGTAAGAACCAATTGTAACTCAGTACAACAGATTAACCAGCAACTAACTAGTCACACCAATTACCAAGGAATGACCAAACTTAATGCTTAAAATCAAAAGTGTAACACAAGAATTGATCATAAAAATAAACTATCAAAATTAAAAAATACACAAAAAGACAATCTGAGCACATAAACACTTCATTTGAAAAAGAAATGAATGTATGCTTTTGTTCATGTTTGATTTTCATTTGGGGAATAAACACAGTATTTTGATATTGACATCTGTTTTATGTTTTGATTATTCCCAAATATGTACTTCAATCGATGTGAACTCCTCAACTTTGGGGTGACGTCTGTCATTTTGAGCCACGAAACTGTGGCTTCTCTGAAGCCTGTCAAGGGAGTGATGGGGCTCTGCCTTCCCAGAAGGACATTAGTTTGTCTTCTTTATAAGACTGAAATTAGTGTTACAACACCCTGTAAGTCATCAGAATTTTCTTGGCCTAGGTCAGAGGTTTAGCTCAACAGCCAAGATTCTCATCAGCTCGAATATCTGATCAGAGTAGCCTCTCTTGCTATTTGAGAGCAGACAGATAGCTCTCACCCAGCCCATCTGCCTGCCAAGGCTAGAATAGACTTTCTTCCCATTCAACCTTAGAAATGAAACAGGGCATCCCATAAGTGTATTAGAATCAAATTAGACAAGGATGAAAACTTAAAAAAATGAATGAATTGTGTTCTGTAAAAGTTAAACCTGAGAAAAGGCACATATAAAGGAAGAAATAAAAATAATACCACAGGAAACAAGAAGTTAGACAGTTCAAGCATCTTGAAAATCATGGAACATTCCCATCTACTCCACGATCACTCTGGGAGGACAAGATGCTAAAATTTTACCCTTTTTCTTCAGAATTCCAGGCAGTCAACTAAAAGAAGGAAAGCATACCTTCTCTCCCTTTTCAGAAACCTTCTAAGTTCCACTCCATATTCCTGTCTAAATCTCAACTTTGTTACTTGGTTGCATCTAGTTACAAGGTAGAATACTGAAAACAATTGTGTTGAGTAGTAAGATGTCAGATAAAAATCAGAATCCTTATTAATGAAGAAAAATGGGAGAATAGATATTCAGAGGCCATTGTAGATAGACCCCAGCACATGTTTACATAATATTAGTAATTGTTTCCAAAATTCTTAGAAAAAAGCCTGTCACTACTCCTTTGAGAATAAAAAGAGAGGCCCACCCAGGTCAGGACCTAGAGACAAAGGACAGGTCTAAAGGGGAGCTGACTTTTGAGCAGGAAAAATCCTACTCAAAGAAAAAAGTATGAAGAAAGTAAGGTAAGAAGGGTATTTAAAACATGCAAAGGAGACAGAGAACTGAGAAATGGTATAGTTCATTTTTAAAAAGGCAGAAGACAGGCAGTGAGGGTTCACCATTATAATCCTACTATTTAAGAGGAGATCTGATGATCACCAGGTTTGAATCTCAGCAGAAAGCCCATGAGATTCTAATGTCCAATTAACCACCAACAAGCTAGAATGGTAGAATGTTACCGTTGAACAAACATGTTCAGTGCCCAGGCCCTGAGTTCAAGCCCCAGACCAGCAGAAAGAAAAGAAAAGAAAAAAATGATGAGAAAAGTGGGAGGAAGGGAAGGAAGAAAGGCAGAAGGGAAAGAAGGAAGGAGAAAGGAAGGAATACATAGGTGAATTAAAGAATAGAAAGGAGAGGCTGGGAAGGTGGCTCAGTGGTAGAGCACTTGCCTTGCATGCATGAGGCCCTGGGTTCGATTCCTCAGCACCACATAAGCAGAAAAAGCCAAAAGTGGCACTGTGGCTCAAGTGGTAGAGTGCCAGCCTTGAGCTGAAGAGCTGAGAGACAGCGCCCAGGCCCAGAGTTCAGACTCCACGACAGACCAAAAAAAAAAAAAAGAATAGAAAGGAGGAAGGGGAGGAAAGAATACCTAAATGGTAGTCAATGGACTTCACTATCTAGGAGGGCCAATATGCAAACTACCTCCATCTGATCAAACTGAACTAATTCACAAAGGCTCTGGGGAGTCATGTGTATTAGGGAAGATTATGATTGAAGATAATCCTAGAAAAAAAGGCTAAGAGAGACCTTTAGCTAGGTCAATTTATTCAATTGGGTACAGTAGATTTGAAACGTCATTAAGCAAAAACAGTAATTTTAAGATAAATGTGATTACAAGGCTGAGAGATTGTACAAGAAGTCATGAGGATTTAAAGGACTCTGATGAACAGATGTATCACAGTCATAAAATGGAATCTTGAGCAATGTTCTCTAGGACTTCAAGGGCCTTCAATGAGAGTAAAGTTGTCATTGAGCTTCGAGTTTCCACTCTTCAGTCTCTCTAAGCACATGTGAAGACTGGAGAAATATTTGAGTTTTAATAAAATACCATCTTTATAGTATATGGGAAAAAAACTGATTAACATGAAACTGATTAACATGAGCACCACCAGTGCCAGTCTGTACTACTCATGGCTACCTTCAGTTTGGAAGGAAATACTATTGTAAGATGATCAACTGCAAGAGATAGAAGTGAAGAGTTCACATATCTGATGGAATTGTAGAATGAGTACCTAATTATTTAGTTCTGTCGACTCAGTGCTTCAGATGAAGAATGTCAGCTGATGTATTGATCTGTTGTCCTCTTTAAACATGCTGATTCTCTCATCCCTGAGATGTACAGTAACACCATTAGGTGTCACAAGCCATGTGCTACTTTTACTTACAGTGCCAAAGGAAGGGTAGTTTTCCTCCTGACCCCCAAAATTTTCAATTCTTTGTAGATATAGAAGAAGCACTAAGCAAGCCTCTACCAATAGTTGGAAATATATTCCATAGGCCTGTCTCCCGAGTCAGAGGCTAATCATAAATCTCAGTCCTCCCAAACTTTTGACCAACTAGCTATGAATCTATCCCATGACTGCACTCCTGAGAGTTGACAAATCTATTAACGTGGTTCATAGATCTCAGGAAGCTTCCTCATTTATATTTACTCATTTTTAATAAAGGTTATAAGTCAAGAATGGCCTAATAAATTATTCATGAGGCAAAACATGTCTGGTGGGCATGATGGCACTTCTCTGTCCTCTCTTGGCACCCACGCATTCCAACACTTAAGATGTTCACCCACCCAGATGCAATCATAACCCATCCATTAGGGTTCCATGATGAAATCATTCAAAAATGGTGATTGAACTCTATTTCCACGCCCCTCTACCCAGAAAATGGAAGGGTAAAACTGAAAATTCCAACCATCTAATCACACAGTTTGATCTTTCTAGCACACAAAACCCCATCCTGAAGCCCTCTAAGATGCCCCAGCCACCATTCATCTTACTTGCATCAAAAGGATGCTAGTATCACTTCTGGGATCCCAAGAGTTTGGATGTTAGATGCCAGGAACCCAAGACAAAATCCAAATATATTTTTTATTATACCACAGGCAATAATTGTTTAGACTTGCTAAGAAAAGGAATTTAAAATTTTAAACTGCTTAAGTTTCAGTAAAAATCCTTTCTAAAGTGGGGCACACTATGAGAAGGAAGATAACAGTAGTTTACGTAGTTTAGCACATGATGTGATACTACAGTCTCTTCAAAAACACTGCATTAACTGCAACTATCTGGAACCTGTAACTGAAGGTATGGCTCAAGTGTTACCGTGTCAGCCTTGAGTGAAAAAACCAAGTGAAAGTTTGAGGCCCTAAGTTCAAGCCTCAGTACCAGCATGCTCACGCGCACACACACACACACACACACACACACACACACACACACATGAAGCTATCCTCAGGATTTACTATGGAGCTAGAGTAATTAAAAGAATCTGGTAATGTTAAATAATAGGGGCAAAGCTTCTACTATGTGCTCTTGTCATGTTAAACCCTTCACTGAGCACTACCTTAGCAAATCCTCCCAGAAACCCTAACATACGATGATAAGGCTAATTATCTAGATGTAAAACCTGACATTTGAGGTGAAAAGTCCTACTGGTAGGTGGTGAGGCTGAAACTGCAACAGAAGGCCTCAAACATGGACTCTGCTGGTGACTCATGGCCTCAGTACCTGTAGGAACCCATACCTGGAAGCCACAGAGAGCCTTACAATTCATGGGAATGAGAAGAGGGTTTTTGTTGTTGTTGTTGTTGTTTTTGCATGTGTTCCAGTACTGGGGCTTGAACTTAGACCTCTACTCTCTTACTTTTTCGCCTGCTCAGGGTTGGTGCTCTACCACTTGAGCCATACCTCCACTTGCAATTTTTCTAGTTAGTTGGAGATAAGGACATTCTGCCTAGGCTGGCTTTTAATTATGATCCAGACCTCAGCCTTTCAAGTAGCTAGCATTACAGTTATGAATCACTGGTTCCCAGCTGAGAAGAGATTTTGATTCCATGTCTGAGCCCTCCTCAGGAATTCCATCTGTACCAGAATGAATTAAGATATATAGAAACCAGCAGGAAGTAACATGACCATTCTCCAGTATCTCATTGATTTGAGTCCAATGGAGAAGGAAATTGAATAACTGAAATCCAGGACTAAATTTTCAAAGCTTTTTTTGGTAAGTATTTCTTTCTCCACAGTCTTTTTCCAGTCTGTTGCCCTTAGGCTAGAATTAAAACATAACAAAGATCTCTAAACAAGCAATCTCTGTTTCTTCTCCTCAGAGACAAATTAAGATGTTACTGATGTTTTGTCTCCCCAGAGCCTCAGTCAATGAGCGCCATTTTGTCACTTACATTCTATTGGATGTGGACTAAATGATGGATGGTGACCAATCTGTAAGCCTCAATCAATCATGGAAGCTGACTATATGCTCTCTCAAGGGGAGGCACAAAGTCTCAGGTCCCATCTCTGATTTTGCACACAAAATGTGTGGGGAGATAAGAGGTAACTGCTATCTATTCCTGACCACTATGCATTCATTCATACCCTCCTTTACTCCCTCCTCTAATGTGAGAGGACATATGTTCCAAGCCCCGTTTGAGGCATAAAGGGTCACAGAGGTAAATAGATAAAAAAAAAATAAGCCTTCACTGAGTTTGGAGACCTTCTGTCACACACAGATAATGCACACTGACCAGCATAGTCAACAATAATTTCAGAAGGTGAAATATCCATGCAACAGTTAAGAAGGTTCTCTCTGAGGAGTTCAAAGTACTTCTAATAAAATCTGTAGCCCATCCAGAACAGTCCTCAGAGTAAGCTCCACCATCGTCATGCTAAGTCCATCAATACAGAAAAGACACACCATCTTCCTTTTAAAAAGTAGTTTGAGGCCAGGTACCAGTGACTCACACCTATAATCCTAGCTACTCAGGAGGATGAGATCTGAAGACCATGGTTCTAAGCAACTCCAGGCAGGAAAGTCCGTAAGACTTATCTCTAATAAGTTGTTTTGTTTTGTTTTTTGGTTGGTCGTGGGGCTTGAACTCTGGGCCTGGGCGCTGTCCCTGTGCTCTTCAGCTCAAGGCAAGTGCTCTACTGCTTTAGCCACAGTGCCACTTCCGGTTTTCAAGTGATTTATTGGAGATAAGAGTCTCACAGACTTTCCTGCTTGGGCTGGTTTTGAACTGAGATCCTCAGATCTCAGCCTCCTGAGTAACTAGGATTTCAGGCGCAAGCCACCAGTACCCGGCATAAGTTATTTTTTTTAAGGCACAAGTAGGGCTATGGATCAAGTCATAGGATCCTAGCTTTGAGCAAAAGCAACTCAGTGTTCAGGTCCTGAGTTCAAGCTTCAGGACTGGCACAAAAAAAAAAAATAAATAGCTAAACAAGTAGAAGTTTTGGAGTGAAGGTGTAACTTAGCCCTAATTTAATTTTTAATTAAATTTTAAGGTAAAAATAGTGGTCTTCAGGGTAAAGGATTCAATCTCTTTTCCATCCCCAACCCAGAAGAAAGACAACTTCCATCTGGACCAGCATTTTTTAAAAAAATGATGCAGTCGTAAGAATAGGAAGACAAAAAATAATAAACTCCAGAGCTTGATTGGAGAGCAACATTTTACCTCAGGATGTATAAATACTAAATGGCAAAGAAAGATGTTCCCAGATTTGTCCTTTGTCCTTCGTTAGCCAGACAGATAATGAGTTCCCATCGGGGAATTTTTTTTCATTCAAACTACATATAACTTCCATACTTCTGTGAAAAGAGAACCCATAAATCATGCATTATTGTTTCCTAGAAACTGGGACTGTACAAAGCAGTGCTCAACCAAATCCTTTGTTTCATAAGCTTGCAATGTTTTAATTAAATACCACTTTAAAGTCACACATATATAAAAGCCAAATGCTCCTGATGCGTTCACCTTTGCATAGTGCACAAGCTTCCCTTCCATGAGTGCTGCTGTGAGAAATGAGATGCTTACATTTTCCCCTATTTCTTTCTCTTGTATCAATTTAGGTGGAATTTGAAACACAGCTTGAAAGACAGAGTCACTATGGTAGAGTCATTGTGAGCAAGGTGTAGGCAATATAGACTGATCAGAAACAAAGAGGAGAGGGAGAAATGAAGGGGTTCAGGGAAAGAGGGATGAAGAGAGGGAGAGAATAAGAAGAGAGGAGGCAACAAATGTGGAGGGCGGAAAGGAAGGACAGATGGAGGAAGGAAATGTCTTGGCCAAGCAAACAAAAACCTAAGATAATTGATCTGGTCAGATATACATACCACATAATCTAGTTAGCTCTTCACCAACGTCCATGTTTCCTTGATCTCTGATATGTTTCTAAACTTCATTTCCCAGCCCCTTCACATGTAACTAACATGTATGTTACTGGTTAGTCCTTACAAAATGTGGGCAAAGGAGTCTTAAGTCCCATGTAAGAAAGGTCTCTGCTCTCTTACCATGTTTGTTCCTTCCTTGACTGACTACTGGCTAGATACAACACTAGCTAGGTGGAACATACCCAGTGTCAGTTTCCAAAGCCCTGGAAGATGCTAGAACCATACAATGAAGGACGCTGTGTCCCTGATGATTGCATTGGCGTAGAGTGTTCCTCTGCAACAGTGGACTGTGATATGAGCAAGATGAGAAACTAAGAACTGGGGTAGTTTTCACACAGTTAACTGGCCCTGACCTACATTCTCCATCCATACTAAGTGCCCTAGAAATTTCATGTACAAATCTCTTTTCCACTATTCAGCAACCTGTATATTGTATCTCAGAAATCCCAGTTTCACATTCAGAAAGCTTTATGGAGATCTTTCCCAAGTCCTAAATTTATAGTTTTAGTCAATTTGATATTTAGCTTCATATAATTTCTATTTATAAAAAAATAATGATAACTAAAGGTTTGCAGCCATCATGAATGACACAGTAACTATCTAGACCAGGAAGCTCATGATCAACCAACTTCTTCAGAAGAAATAGATAGTCATTGATATCCTTTATCCTGGGAAGGCAACAGTACTTAAGACAGAAATTTGGGAAAAACTTGCCAAAATGTACAAGACCACACCTGAGGTCATCTTTGTATTTGGAGTCAGGCTTTGGCATGACTTATGATTCCTTGGATTATGCAAAGAAAAATGAGCCCAAACACAGACTTGCAAGACATGGTCTGTCTGAAAAGAAAAAGACTTTGAGGAAACAACAAAAGGAGCTCAAAACCAGAATGAAGAAAGTCAGAGGGTCTGCAAAGGACAACATTGGAGCTAGCAAAAAGCCAAAGGAATAAAGATCCTGCAATGATTTGACCTGCGGTGATGGCAAATTTTTCATGAAAGGATTGATAAAGGGTAAAACCCTTAAAAAAAATAAAAAGGTTTCAAGAATGACACCATGATTTGGGTCAAAATGAGAAAACATTTTGTGAAGAGCAGTACTGGGGATTGAACTCAGCCCTTGAACTTGCCAGGTAAGTGTTCTACCAACCTGAACTACAACCCCAGTCTTTTTGCTTTTAGTTTGCTTTTTAAATAGGCTCTCTCACTTTTTCCTGGCATGACCTGGAACCATAATCTTTCTATCAATGACTCCCAAGGAAGTATTTTAGGCATTATGAGCCTACAGTCTCTGTCTCAACTGATCACCCTGCTCTAGGGGCTTCTTATGCAGCCAGTGACAACACATAAATGAATATGCACAACTCTGGCAAGCTGGGCTTCACAGAAACAAAAAGCAGGTCAGATGTAGCCAAAGGGCCACAGTCTGGACCCATGGGTTGTCAACAGTACTTAAATTTTCTTTCTTCCCCAGCACTGCACTGCATGTGGCACAAAGTAAAACACATTTTACATCCTTTCTCCTTCCCTTCGAGTTTGTTTTTTGAAGGTTTAGGTTTGAAGTCAGAACTGAGTTTAAGTCCTATTTATCAGTTGGTGACTCTAGTTAAGTCACCTTTTGGGAAAGGCTTCATTTCCAAATCAGTAAAATAAAGGTAACAATAAGTAACTCACAGGCTTTTATGGGTGAGGACAGAGAAACATACCAAATGATGCATATATTTTGTAAAATATAAATCCAAGTGCAGAAGTAAAAGACTATTATTGTAAGCTGCCTTTCCCTTCCTGGATACTAAATTTACATTCTTCCCATTAGAAATGTTTTTTTTTCCCTGACAAATCCCAAGGAGGTCCAGTAAATCCCCATTTAGCCTAGTCCAAGAAGCTAGTCTACAGGCTGCCTCCACCTGTGTTCTGATGGGCTGCCAGAAACCCGAGCTCCTTTATAGTCACTAACTGGAACCAGACAAGGCAGCTCCAGTTGCCAAACATATTACTGCTTTAGAGATAAAAGACAATAAAGATAGGTTTGTGATGGTCATTTTCAGTATGGTTTGACCAGCCAGTAACACACAGCAGTTGGCGTTGGACCCAATGCTATCTGAGATGAGCTGGATTTGAGATCCTATTCCCATTGAAAGACTATCACCCCTACAAATCCACGCTAAGGCCTGCAAAGAGAATACTGAGGAATCTTCTAGTCATGTATTAATATGGTGAGAAAAAATGTGGATGTTATGCTTGATTCTATGATTGCAAATTTCCATATCTACCACATTCTACTGAAAGTTACATTAGTAGAAAAATCCAGGATGTCAAGTGAGCCTAAGCCTTACCTTCCATAGATGATTGTAGAAACTGTATACAGTGATTACTTCCTCCTTTAAAAGAAATACATTATTTTTTGGGTTTCACTGATACTTGCATTAAAATGGGAAGGAAAACATTTTAATTACTTTTTTTTAAATGAATTAGTCATTTTTTATATCCTGACAGTGTCTGAGTAGTGCCTGGTAAGAGGTGGGCTTCAACACAAGTCCATTCACAGAGCAAAGTTCCATTCCCAGGCAGTGACCCGTATTGGAGATGGCAAATATGACACAGGTACCCTTAATTCTCCATCTTAAGCTCCTGGAAGGCATCACTAATTACCCAAGATGCCTTTTTCCTGCACAATAACATCTTGGCCAGAGCAATCTTTTAAGATCTCTGCACAGCAACCCATTCAGGATTAGGGTTCCTTTGGCTAGCAATTAGTCCCTCCTTCCAAATATTTCCTCTTGCACTCTTAATTCATTAAAGTTAATTGATTTTCATGCCCACCCAGTACCTTAAACTCAAAGCCTATTGTTATCCTTGACTAATAATCATCCAATATCTAACCAATTCCCAGTCCTCTTTAATATTTCAAATAAATTCTCAATTGCTTCTCCATAGTTTTAGCATAAGAGGTTGGGGAAACTTTGGTCTCAGCTATCTTAACAGCTTCTATGGGGGGAGGTGCCTATAGGGCTTGAATTCAGGTTATTGCACTCTGGCACTTTACCACTTGACCCAGGCCTCCAATTTTTGTACTATTTTTGCTAGTTATAGGATCCTTGAAATGGTCTTCCCAGGCTGGTTACAAACTGTGAGCCTCAGGTTTCAACCTGCTGAGCAGCTAGGATTACAGGGGCACCCAACTCAATAGCTTCTTAAGTGCTACTCTGTTCATAGCCTTACACAGCCAAAAGGGCTGCTATTGAGGTAGAAGATGTCAGTGGCTTGTCATGAGTTAAACCTTCCTTTCCTCTCCAACACCATCACAATCATTGCATTGACTTTGATATTCTTGGAAAACACTCTTTACCCTACTTAAAACACATGCACATTTCTATTGTTCACCTGTGATCTCCTTGGCTAAATTAAGATTCTTCAGTTAACAACTTCAATGTTGTCTTTTCAGATGTATCTTCCTGTATTATTCAGCCAATGGTTCTTCTCTTTCTCTGACACCCCTATTTTCAGTAAGTAAACCCTGGGCTTACCTAAGACACTTACACACACAGAAGCTGCAAGTTTTAGTAGATGAGGAAACATCCATGGAATTAGTACTTGCTCATTCTTATATTTTGCGATGTTATATTTCTCTTCTTTTGCTTTGTTTTGTTTTGGTAGTTTATGTGAATCTGTTTTGAGCTCTATTTGTAATGGGAGAATATCTTAACAGAACATCAGAGAAGAAAGTACCCATCATTTCCTTTCTTAATAAATTCACAGACATTTAGAATATTGTACCCTACATAAAGGGTAGAGTAGATATTCATGTTTGGATCAAGGGCCACTGATCACTCTCATTATCTGAGTTTGTTGGTTTGTTTTGTTTTTTGGTTGGTTGTGGGGCTTGAACTCTGGGCCTGGGCGCTGTCCCTGCGTTCTTCAGCTCAAGGCAAGTGCTCTACCACTTGAGCTACAGTGCCACTTCCGGTTTTCTAGTGGTTTATTGGAGATAAGAGTCTCACGGACTTTCTTGCCCGGGCTGGCTTTGAACCACGCTCCTCAGATCTCAACCTCCTGAGTAGCTAGGATTACAGGTGTGAGCCACCGGTGTCCGGCTGTTACTGTTTTTTGTTTTTTGGTTTTTTTGGTACCCCTTGATAGCAAGAATCCAATCATATTTACCCATTTTTTAAAATCTAGTAATGGAGGCTAACAGCTGCTTTATTAACCATACTTTAAGAATCAGTGAAAAGGCAGAGTTATCTAAGCATTGTCTATTGGGTGGCCTTAGTTGGAATCCAATTCCACTGCTTGGAATCTAATAAAGGGACACCCACAAAGATGAAACCATAGACCCAAATTCCTATTCATTCAATAATTCCATAATAATTTTTAATAAAATTAGAAACAAAGAACAATTGTGAAGATCCTTTGTCTGTCAGTCCCCCTCCTCAGAGAGCCTTCAGGAGATGTTTCCAGAGTGTTGGATGAGGTTTGGCTCATGCAAATCCATTGTTTATGCTTCCATTGGAAGAAGCTGTGTCCTCTCCCAGCCCCCATGCAGTTTTTGAAAATGGCACTCGGTGTAGGGTGTTCCTTGCAGAGGAACTTTGCTCTTGAGGGAAAGTTCCACATGTCGGGTCATAAATTTAGAAAGACCTGGTCTCAAAAGGCACTCTGATTTCAACAAAGGACAGAGGGAGAGGGTAGTTTTAAACCAGTTCTGCTAGAAGGCTCAGAAAGAAGAGAGGTCTGTGTAGAAATATTGGCCAATTTACTTTTTTAAACACCTATATATTTTCTTGTCACTCAAGTCATATACTCCTTTGCATCAATAAAGAACCTATTGTTTACCCACCCACTTGACAGATGGGTGAACTGAGTCTGAGGCTGTTGATTACAGAGTTAAAAGAGTACCTTCAGGGGAGATGCCCAATGGACTAAGTCTCCATCCCAACATGTCTTCTTTCTCTTGACTCTTAAAGAGAGGCTGACCAATGGAAACCTTCTGCCTGTCTTGGATGAAGTAGGCACCTTCAGAATGAAAATAAATGACGTTAAGACCACCAAAGTAGAGACCAGTAGTGAGCTCAGGAAGTTTGGATACTTTGCATGAATCCTGTTCCAGTTCAGAACTAACGGCTAAAATTTGATCTGACTTCCTTTGAGGTTTAGTGGAGAACACAGGGATGACTCAAGTCATCTTATTTGTTGGACTTCCTTCCTCTTTCTGGTCAGGGACTTAGTTTCCTGCTCCCATTTTATTCTCAATATTCAAGACAGGGCCTGCCATGTAGTTAACACTCAATAAATATGTGTTAAGTTACTATTATTATGTATAATCCAGTTACCAATTCATTTTGGCCTTAGACATTCTCTAACTTCCTAGAACTAGGATCACTATTCTACAAGAAGTTATGTTCTTCCTAAGCAGTAAGTGGACCATTATTTCTACCCTCAAAGGAGAACATTATGAGACTATCCTTAATCACATTCATGATATCCTGATTCTCTCTGAGGTACAGTGTATAAAGATGGGGTATCATAAGCTCCCCCCACATCAGGTCTACAGGATGAAGGTACAAACAGCTGAGCATACAATCTATGGACCAAAGCCCAGTGAAGTCACTACATTGGGGGCCCAGTACTGTCATCACTATCCTCACAAGTCCATGCTTCTGGAATCTTTTGTGCTGGACTCCACACACCTGCAGCATCTGGCTTATGGCTGAGCAGTTCGACTATAACAGACCGGATCCAATTCAGCTTGACTCAGACCCATGGGCAGGCAGTGCCTTGAACCTCTCTGGGACTCAGTGTCTTTGATTGTACCTCCCTCCCAATGCAGCAGATGGCAAACCTGATGTACACCTCTATTGTGTGGAGATCTTCTTACACTACATGCTCATAGCCAGCAGGTCTGGGAGAGACCCTGAGACCTTGCTGCTCTATTTAGCTCCCAAATGATGCCTCTAATGTTGTCAAGGTCATTGGATGGTGAATTAGATAATAGGAATAAAGATAATCAGAATAATAAGAAATAGGAATAAAGGCATTCTAAAGAACTGAAATACAAGTTCCATAAATAAGATTATTAATCATGATTACTCAATAATAGTATTTTATCTAAAACACATGAAACACGAATAGTCAAGTTTGGCTTATCCTGCTTCAGGCCTTGAATACTCTAATGCAAACCTTGTGATTTCATCTAAAACCTCCTTCAGACCTGCCCCTGAGCCCTCCTGTAATGACAGAAGTCAAGGGCACAGTGAGAAGATATTTTACTACCCATGTATTTATGTATGGGTTTTGGGGTATTTAAATACTGGCAATTAAAACCTTGTAAATTTGTATTATCAACAAAATAAATGTAGACGGGTTAGTTACTCATTGCTAATAAATTTGATCATTCATTTATAAAGTGAATGCTCACCCAAGAATCACAGAACACTCTATAAATATCACTTCCCTAAGCCACAAACCACCTCAACAAGGAAAGCACACAACACCCTTGAGGGGTTAAACAAACTCTTCCCAGGCCTGCTGGGGAGGGATGGCATTGAATTCCACCTCCTTGGTCCTACTCCCTAGTCAAATTCAGCTTCTGCTCAGGGGCAGACTCTTTGAAGAATGATAACCCTTTGGAAGCATTTCAAATCAGCCTGCCAGTAGGCCCCCAGCATCAACATAGCCCTAGGAACCTGTCTGCAGGAGGGAGGGAAACCATCCTTCTCAGCTGGGGAAGCAGAGTAGTTCTGGCTTCCTCTTCCTTTCTTCTTACCACACTTGGGCAACTCAGTTACTGCAGAAACCACTTCCAAATCCACTTGCCCAGCTATGCAACTCTGGCCTGTAACGAACAGCACACAGCAAAACTGTGAAAGGGTTGTTTTTTCAGCCTTTCCCCTCAATGTAAAGCCTTCTCCCTGGTAAATAAGCACAAGAAAGCCATGTTGCCTTGATGGAGCTGGGCTGGCTGAAGGGCAGGGTTGACGAAGGGGAACGGGTGATAAACAGATAGAAGGAACACTATAATAGATTCTTAAATTGCTTTTGCTGAGAAGCACAGATTCCTTACTTGGACCCATGAATTAACTGAATTAGAGCAGGGAAAAGCATGGGATGGCTGGCCCCTGTTGGTAACTGTCTTTGCTCGAATCAGTTCTCCATGCACTCATATTGGAATCACCTTAGGATCTAGGAAGAACAGAAATTATCTATAATATATTTACAAAATGGGATGGAGAACTTTCCCTAAGGAATGGAGCAGGAGAACCTCCTCAGGAAGTTCACTAGCCAGGCCAGGCACTAATGGCTTATTATCCTGACCAAATTACTCTTCTCCATGATGACAGCAATAAAAACTTCCCCAGAACCTCTCCCCAAACAAGAACGGAGATATTGAGCCACTCAAACACACCTGTGACCAAGGCTGTTTGCTAATTATGCCCCTTTCTACCATTGTCCCAGTTCAGGTCTTTGTCTAGTTAACCTAAAGCTCATGTCGGATCTCTGAAGATGGCTAAAGATAGACTGAAGTGCTTACTTTGCCTCTTCTCTTCTCACAGCTCTCCATGCAGTATAATACATCTCCTTTCTCTGTTCTTCACCACTACTCATCTCTTTATTTGGCATGCATGTTATGGTAAGTGGTGGAACCTGACATGTTTAAAACCTAGAGTTTGGGCTTGGGGCTTAAGTCCCTGGTTTAGGTTAACAAATCTAATGCTCTTTAGTGGTTATACTTTTTACTACAGCCCAAGGTAATACAGTAGTTTCAAGGATGTTCAGAAATGATCTACAAAAGCTCCTGGCATAGGGTGTCTTCATCTATGGAGTCTATCTCTTTGGGCATTAGCAATGCAGTGTGAAGCAAGTCAAAGATGTGAAATCAACACAAAACATCAGACCAGATCATGACACTTAGGAACCTTACACAATATGGTTCTCCTGAAACCTACAAGATCTATATATACATCAACATACATGTGCACATAAACATCTATCACCCATATCCTCAAGCCTACAAGTATAGGTGTAAACACACCTCAATCACCAACACTTTCCTCCTCAACCCATGGTCACACAAACCTGTGAGCACACTTTCCACATGTGTGCACCCACTTGCATACAAAAGAGATCTCTTTTGGGTTTCATTGTATTATTTCTATATGTATATATAATGTACTTTGATTAAATGCAACCCCTCTATTGCTCTTTCTTAGTTCCCTTCCCTTTCGGCTTGAAGAATTTTTAGTGGGTTTTATTATTTTGTTTTCATGCATGTGTATGAAAATACTAGGGTCATAGTCACCACCACCCCATCCTTTCCTTTTACTCTTCACTTCCATTAGCTTAGTCTAAAACAGTCCTCCTGCTCTACACATATACCATTCAAATTTTTTAGGACTGGTTGTACCTCAGAGAGAGAATATATTTGTCATTCTCAATTTGGCTTCTTTATAACTCGATATGATAATTTCCTGTTGCATCCATTTCTCTGCTAAAATATAATTTTACTCTTTATGGCTGATTAATGCTCCATTGTATATATTTATCTTCTTTATCTATCCATCCCTTATTGATGGACACATCATCTGATTCCATAGTTTGATTATTGTGAATAGTGTGCAACTGTGCAATTGTCTATTGTCTATTGACTTCCGTTCCTTTGGATATATGTACAGGAGTGATATAGCTGGAACATACAGTAGATATACTTTTAGTTTGGGAGGAACCTTCATACTTATTTCAATAGTAGTTAAAATAATTTACATAAATAGCACAAAAGCACCCCCTTCAATACACACACACACACATCCTCATCAACATTTGTTGTTGATTTCCTTGATGATCGCCATTCTGACCAGGGAAGAACGCAAACAAGATGTCATTTTCATTTTGCATTTCCTTTATAGCTAAGGGTGTTAAACATTCTTTTCTGTATTTATTGGCTATTTGAACTTCTTCCAAAAATTACCTGTTCAGGTCAATTCTGGTATTTTCTTAACTAGTGGCTTCATCTGTGTTTTTCTCTCGATCTAGCCTCTGTAAGAGCAGTATTCATTTTTACTGAATGGCCTTTAATTGAAATCATATAGAGATAGGAATGTAAAAAGAAATAGACATTGTATTCCTGTACTGTTGCTCCTAGTTGATCAAAAGAGAATCAGAATTTTTGTGCGGAGAACTCCAAGTAGAAAACAAATAGGATGTTACGCTTGCTGAGACATGTCTACAGAGGTAAAGAGACCTTGAAAGCTAGTGTCTTTGTTGGATACTGGTGGCTCAAGCCTGTAATCCTATTTACTCAGGAGCTGAGATCTGAAGATCGCGATTCAAAGCCAGATCAGGCAAGAAAGTTCGTGAGACTCAAATCTCCAATAAACCACTAGAAAACCAGAAGTGGCACTGTGGCTCAAGTGGTAGAGTGATAGCCTTGAGCGGAAGAGCTGAGGAACAGCGTCCAGGCTCAGAGTTCAAGCCCCATGACTGACCAAAAAAAAAAAAAAAAGCTAGCATCTTTCTATAACAGGACTTCTCTTTTGCCTTGAACCCAGATCAGATCATCTCTAATGATTCCTTCAAGACAGTCACTACTCCAGCTACCTGTTACATGAAGGTTTTTTTTTTTTCCTAATAGGACAGATGTTTCTTATAAGAAATACCACAAGCCACTTTATGGTCTGAATTTGGCTTGCTTATGACTACATCCTATCAGCCAAGGAACCAAAGACAGAAACATTTTCTCTTTGATCACATAATTACCAAATCATCTTTTAGATGTATTGGGATTAAATTATTTTCTACTATGTTTTAAGATGTGTTACTAGCAACCCCAGGTCCAATTTTTTATGTGGCCTCACATATGTAGGTAAACCACTCTACCATGAAGTTTCATCCCCAGTTACTATTTTTAACTTAGTAGAAGCCTTTGTTTGGGGGGAAAAGAAAGATTCCCTACCACTTTTTAAACAATCTTTTTATTAAAATTGTTACTCTTTATGTATTTTTCCTTTGACTGCTTGTGTAAAACTATCCAAAAATGATTCATAAACTGATATGTTGAACCAAAACTCCTTTGTAAAACTACTTAAAGATAATACAAACAAATAAAATGAATTATCCAAAAGCTGTTCATGCCCATATTTGTTAAGTAGAGGTTTAATGCGGTGTCTTCTTTGTTTAATTTAATAAATGTTGGGAGAGAAAAGTTCCTCAACATTTTCCATTCATGCCCTTTTGCCTCTGGAGTTTCAGTCACACAGTTTCTTTCATTTAGACACCATCATCTAGACACCAAAGCTGATTTCATTTTGAAAGCTTTCAACATTTAAGGCTCAAATGCCTCATTCTCTGGTCTTCATTGCTTCCCCACAGGAGGTCATCTTCTCGGTTTTACATACTTTCCCACGGGACAAAACAAATTCTAGGTGTTCTTTCACTAAGTTTTCAAAAGCAGGGCATCTTGGCAAGTCAGACTGGCATTCTCTCTTTTTTCTTAAATAGCATTATTGAAATTTAATTCACATGCCGTAAGATTTTCCCAAAAGCAAACAATTCAGTGGTTTTCAGTGTATTCATAGTTGTCCAACCATCACCATAATCTAATTCTAGAACATTTATTTCCATTACCCCACAGAGAAACCCCACACAGAGCACACATTAGCAGTGACTGTCATCCAGGGCAACAACCAATGTATTGCCAATGAATGTATTGTCTATTCTGGACAACTCATATAAACCATACAATATGTATGGCTTCTTTTACTTTGTGTATCTGTGCTCTAGTCCTTCTCATCCCTGTATGGATTTACCAAGTTCTATTTGTATTTGTGTGCACTTTTGACTATCAATACTACGGAAAACATATATGCACACGTCTCTGCATCTATACATGCTTTCAGTTCTCTTAGGTAGATACACTGGAGTGGGGTTGCTAGGTCACATAAAAAGTCTACTTTGAGGAATGGCCAAGCTAATTTTTCAAAGTGGCTGTACCAATGTTTCAATCCCACCAGCAAAGTAAGAAGATTTTAGTTCTATAATTCTTGCCAGCACTTGCCACTGTCTGCCTTTTTAATCATCAAACAAGAATCTGAAGCTTTCTTTTAAGAAGCAAGGTTAAGGAAAGTAAATAGGGATAAACCAAAACAAAAAAAAAACTAAAACAAAAAAATAAAGAAAAAAGAAAGAACTTTACACAATACATTTAAAAAAAAAAAGAAGCAAAAAGAAAAAAAACCCTTCTTGTTTTTGTATCTTGGAGTTCATTTTGATTAGCCTCATTTTATATGGTCATATATACATAACTATTGTGCTCCTCTGCTAGGACTATCCTAGACATATACAGTTTATTACAAATGAGGGAAAATCACACAGCCTATTTCTTGGGGTCTGGCTTACTTCACTTAATATGATTTTTCCTAAGTCTTTTCATTTCCTTATGAATGGGGCAATATCATTCCTTCTGATGGAAGCATAGAATTCCATTGTATATATGTATATATATATATATCACATTTTCTTGATTCATTCATCTACTGAGAGGTATCTTGGTTGGCTCCATATCTTAGCTATATGATAAATAATACTACAATGAATATAGTTGTGCTGGTAGCTTTAGTGTGGCCTTGTTTGTGATCATTTTGGTAAATTCCCAGGAGTGGGATTGCTGGATCACAGGGAAGCTCTATGTTTAGGTTTTTTGTTGTTGTTTGTTGTTGATCATGGGGCTTGAACTCTGGGCCTGGGCACTTTCCCTCAGCTCTTCAGCTCAAAGCGAGTGCTCTACCACTTGAGCCACAGTGCCACTTCTGGTTTTTTGGTGGTTAACTGGAGATAAGAGTCTCACAGAGTTTCCTGCCCAGGCTGGCTTTGAACCACGATCCTCAGATCTCAGGCTCCTGAGTAGATAAGATTATAGGCGTGAACCACCAGCACCTGTCTCTATGTTTAGTTTTTTGAGGATCCTCCATACTGCTTTCTAGAGTAGTTGAACCAGTTTACATGTTGTCACTGTTTTTGATTTTGGTACCCTGGGTCTTGTATATATGCTTATCTAATTTGGGGAAGGGAAGGGGAATAACAAAATGGTGAGACAAAGGACAAAGGGTAAACCAATGCAATGGTGATACTCACAAGACACTATGTTGGTAATGAACTTTACAACTTGGGGAAGAGGAGTCAGGAGAGAGAGAAAATGGGAGAAAACAAGGGAGGGGGTAACAATGTTTGACAAGAAATGTACTCATTACCTTACTTATTACTCTTTGATATCACCCTTACAAGAAAATAAAATCTAATTTAAAAACCAGAAGGTGGGACTGGGAATGTGTTTTAGTGGTAGAGTGCTTGCCTAGCATGCATAAAGCCCTGGGTTTGATTCCTCAGTACCAGATAAACAGAAAAAGCCAGAAGTGGCATTGTGGCACAAGTGGTAGAGTGCTAGACTTGAGTAAAAGAAGCTCAGGGACAGTGCCCAAGCCCTGAGTTCAAGCCCCAGGACTGGTAAAATAAAAGAAGCAAATGGTGTTTGCAAACTTTACTTCAAGGCACCTTTTGTCTCTAAAACTTACGTTGCACTCCTGACCCTAGAGAAAGCAAAGAACATGGAAAGGAAAGAGTTGCTGAGCCACAGGACAAGGGGTCCCTATAGTTCCCTTCTTAGTGCCATGCTTTGCTAGTGGGGCACCTTTGGTAGGTTGCGGTCCAACTCTGAGTGGCCTCCGAGGGAAAAATGATGACGGCATTTCCACTGTTCATTACCATAAAATGGGAAAAGTGTATAAATATTTCTATATCAGAGAACAACTTTAGGTATTCTAGAAAGTTCTTTCTGATTTCCCTGTCCTCCTGGAGTTCTATGGCAGTCACTCTAGGTGCATCATCAGATGAAAGGGATATTATAGTTAACTTTAACTCATTTTACATAGTTGATGATAATGAATACTCTGTTGAGTACACACATCAAGTGTGTTGTGTAAGTTAAATCCAGTGATTTTTATTTTCTTTGATAATTTTGGTTGGTTGGTTGGTTTCTGAGAAAGTTGTGAACAGTTCCTCATGTGATAATTTGTTCATCCATTTCTCCTCATGTTTGTATAATCTTTTTTTTTGGGGGGGGGTCGGTCGTGGACATTGAACTCTGGGCCTGAGCATTGTCCCTCAGCTCTTCAGCTCAAGGCAAGCGCTCTACCACTTCAGCTACAGCGCCACTTCCGGTTTTCTGGTGGCTTTTTGGATATAAGAGTTTCTTGGACTTTCTTGCCTAGGCTGGCTTTGAACTGCAATCCTCAGATCTCAGTCTCCTGAGTAGCTAGGACTACAGGTGTGAGCCACTGGCGCCTGGCTTGTATAATCTTTACATTAGTGCTTCCTTACTAGTCCTCTTCTAAGTGCTTTGATCTGCTCCTCAGTCCTCTACACCTCCTAGTGTTTTCCCAACATTTTGAGAGAAAAACTGTGTGGGCACTGACAACCAGGAAGCTACAGAGCATGGTTTGATAAGCAGGTGCTGGAGAGACATAAAGACCTGAATCTGAATCTCAGCACTGGTGTTTGCCAGTTCATGAACTTGGGAGAGGTTAAGTGAACCTTTCTGAGCCTCAGCTGGGAAGATTCAGAGTAAATCCACAATGGACAGGCTGTGTTGAGACAAGGAGAATTCCAGGGCTAGAGGTGTGGCTCAAGTGGTAATACACCAGTCGAACAAGCAAGTTGAACAAGTGTGATACCTTGAGTTCAAACCCTAGTGCCCTCAAAGAAATAATGCTTTTAAAGCACTTCTCAAAGAGTTACGAATGGGAGACTGGTAAGGGTTTAATAAATGACAGATTTTCCTTGATCAAAACAGAAAGTGCCGATAACAGCAACTGAGCCAAACAATGGATTCTTACTGGGCTCTAAGTGCTAAGCTTCAGTGTATCTGCTCATTTAATCCTTACATCCAGACATGCCTGGAACATGGCAGCTATTATCATTCTGGTGAGGCCACGGAGACACGGAGGAATAAGGCAGCTCACCCACGGTCTCTGCTGAGTAGTGGTTCTTGAAGTCTACCTCCGCCACAGGAGTCTTGGTTCATCTTCTAATGACAAAGTGGGCCATGGAACTCACAACAGGACCTACCACGAAAGGGACTCCTTGTCCCATATCCCTTCCTGTGACCTCCCAGAAGGGCCCCAAGGCTTCGGAGTCAAGCTCTCTGGGTGGCTACTGTGGTTCTTCTTTTGTTTCTGGGAAAGAAAAGTGTCCTGTAGGATCCAGCTGCTGGTCTCCTGCAAGTCCTACTGGGAGCCTATCCAGAGCAGTTCCTGGATCTGTGACAACACAGCTCTCCCTTGTCTCAAACACAGGCAGGACCATCTGAACTAAATCTGAGAAAGAAGCCTAGGCAGACATTTAGAACCCATACAAGGATGAGGCATTGAAGAGTCAGATTCATGAACACCATGGAACACTTTTGAGCATGGTTAGATTTGAGCCCCTCCTTCCTTATTCCAGCTCTTTTTAGAAGAAAAAAATATATCAGACATAAACACGTTCCTTGTAAAACAAATAAGAAATAAAGTATAATGACTAGGAGGAGAAAGCTGCCCATTACACATCACCTCTACCCTAAACCCACAGCTCCTTGCAAGGGTACTCACATTGAAGGTACAGATGTGTCTCTTCACAAGGTCTTCCATTTGTGTTTAAATTTGTATATGTTGGCATAAACATAATTTATTGGGGAAAATATTGTGTTTTCACAAAATAGTATCCCAATATGTGCAGTGTCTGCAAAAAAATAGTGCTTGCTTTCTTAATTCACTGATCAATAGATTTTGAAAATCTGCCCAAGTCCATGAATACATTGACAACACTGTTTTGTAACCACTGAAGTGTTGCTCTCTATGGTGCTACTGTGATTCATTTAAACTCATTTTTTGATAGACACTTGCTTTTCCTGGAGGACAGATTGTAAGATACTTACTGGTGTTCCTTACTTCTTGGTGTTTCTGTACATATGTAATCCCTTCTCCTTGAGTGGGCTGGTTGGTGACTTGGTTCTTAATTCTTAGAATAAAGTGACAAGATGTCACTTTGAGACTATTGCCCTGTAGAAGGGAGAAAAGAGAAGAGAGTCAGGGAAGGGAAGGGAAGGAAAGAGGGTGAAGAGAGGAGAGGAAGAGGAAGCAAGAGAGAAGAGGACTGAGAAGAGGAGGGGGGGTCAGAGAAAAGGGGAAGGAGAAAAAGAAAGGAGGAGGAGAAGCGGGTACAGGGAAGGAGAACGGCAAAGGAAAGGGGAAGAGGGTGGAAAGGAAAGGAAAGAATTCTCACTTTAGATAGTTCAACAAGAAATATACTCAGTACCTTATGTATGAACTGTAACCTAGCTCTGTATATCACCTTGACACTAAAATTAAATTTTAAAAAATCCTTCTAGCAGACATTCCCTTGCTGGTTTATAGAAAGCTTCACATAGCAAGAAGCAAAGACCAGCCCCTGGAAGATAGTCCAAAGTACCCAAATGCTTTCAACAAGCATGTGAGTCTGAAAGCAGATCCTTCACCTCTCCAATGAGTCCTCGGCCCCAGCCAACACCTTAGGACAGCCTTTGAAAGACCCTAAAACTCAGATAAACTGTGACTGGATTCCCAGCCCAGGGATACTGAGATAATAAATGCATGTCTTTTAAGCTGCTAAGCTTGTAGAAGTTTGATATGCAACAACAGATGATAGAACTGCTCATTTCAGTGACAATCTGCCCTTCTTTGTGTGATCAGTGCAATACTCTAGGATCAATTCTAAGACTTGAGGCTGCCACATCTACTTAATAGATGAATACTTAATATTGGCAAGGAACATTAAATTCCCCTCTAAAACTATTACAATTGTGCAACAGTATGAATGTTTCCATGTCTCTCCATGCCCTTGCTAGAGGAGATTCCATTGATCATTTAAATAATATCAGTCAAAGGAAAATCTATATCAGATTGCTTTGATCAAGTTCTCCTGGTTAGCTGGCTAAACATGCTTTTATAAAATAAATAAACCCATTTGCCACCTTTGTCCTTTTCTTCAAGGACCTGACTCCTGTTTGGTTTAATCTCATTTCAAATCAAGAACTGTCGTGAAAAGCATGAGTATTACCTCCAAGAGACCAAAATGTGGGACCAGATGGACTCATTAAAATGAACCCATTTAATGGCACTTTGGGTAAACAACTGTTACCACAATCAAAAACCAGTCTTCTAAGCTTGTCCTGGTGGCTCACACCTGTAATCTTAGCTATTTAGGAGGCTGAGATCTGAGGATAGCAGTTCAAAGACAGCCAAGACACGAAAGTCCTTGAGACCTTATCTCTAATTAATCACCAGGAAGTAAAAAGTGGAGCTGTGGCTCAGGTGACAGAGTACCAGAGTCGAGCAAAAAAGCACAAGGACAGTGCCCTTGCTGTGAGTTCAAGACCTAGTACTGGTACACACATGCAAAAAGACAATTTTCCATTGACCCCTCAAAGTCTACTGATCTTGCTTACTTTTTTGCAATTTTCTCTTCCAAAGAGCTTCTCTTTATTGCTACCCTCCCTGTAATTCTGAAAAACTCAATGAAATATTGTTCCATTTAGAGTAATTTTCCATTTCCTCTACAAAGGTTCAAGTTCTCTTCTTTTGTTTTCTCAGCAGGTGAAAGTGTTTCCTCAGTGGTAAAGGGCTCTAATGAAGACTGTTTCACTTAATCAGCCTCCTGGCCTTGGAAGAGTTCATCTACCTCTCTGCTCCCTGATTTTATTTTTCCTATTTGTAAAATGTTCCATTTCCACCACATGCAAATTTGTTAGTTTAGCTGCCCAACAACCTCTCAGATGTTTGCTCCTTAGGATGTCTCCATAGCCAACACTCTTCAGAACTCTCTAATCTCCCAGACTTCACCTTAGGATCCCTTACAACCCACAACTAGAATGCCAACAACGTTATCTCAGTGTTATCTCAAATATGCCAGTCTGCTCCACCCTATCAGCTACTATACAGTCAGGAACCTCTTGAGCTAAAGTGAAGATGTCCCTCCTTACCTCCCCACAGGGCTTGGAAAGAAGGACTTCGTGGGTCCCTCAGGACACCCTGCACTGGGGACTCATTTTCAGTGAGCCCTTCTAATTCTACATCCGCTATGCTATAATTTTGTGGTAATGCTTTTCTATCTCACCCACTTAATCCCTCGTTCTTCTGCACATCCTTATAGTCTCCAAAGTTTCCATGGTGAGTCCTCATTCCCCACAGAATACTCTACAAACTCTGGGTCACATTTTTTCAGTAGTACATACAACAGTTGGACCATTTCATTGTCATTTTGTGATGTTTTGGGTGAATTTTCATCTTCCTGACTAGGATCGACTCCTATAGCTACAGGTGTATTGCATCTTTGAGGACTGAAACTCAAGGGATAGCAATTAAAATACTAGGGCTTGTGTCAGGATGAACTGAGATAATGTTTAGTATTGCTGTGGTACAGCACCACAGACGTAACAGTGCTCGTGGTTCATGGAAGAAGGGATATGTTCTAAGACACCCTGAGGATGTTTGAATATCGATCCCTGTGTGTGTGTGTAAATATACACCTAAGATACAGCTTAATTTATAAAGTCATCCAAGTGATTAAAAATAATAATAAGATAGAATAACCATATTAACTACAAAATTGTATGAATATCGCTCCTTTTTCAATATTTATTGTACTGTAGACTTTTAGCAACTTCAGCAATCTTTCTTTCTTCCCTCCCTCCACTCCCCTCTCTCTTTCTTTCTTCTATCTTTTCTTTTTTGGGGTGCCAGCACTGTAGCTACAACTCAGGACTTTGCATTCTCATTTTGTGTTTCTTATTCAAGGCTGCCACTCTATCACTTGAGTCACACCTCCACTTTGGCACTTTGCTGATTAACTAGAGGTAACAGTCTCCCCACTTTGTCTGCCTAGATGGCTTTGAACCGCAGTCTTCAGATCTCAGTATCTAGCTGGGCTTTGGTGGCTCATGACTGTAATCCTAGCTACTCAGGAAGCTGAGATCTGAGGATTTCAAAGCCAGCCCAGGCAGAAAAGTCTGTGAGAGTCCTATCTCCAATTAACCAGCAGAAAGCTGGATGAGGAGGTGTGGCTCCAATGGTAGAGTGCCAGCCTTGAGCAGAAGAAGTCAAGTGAGAATGTGAGGCCCTGAGTTCAAGCCCCAGTACTGAAACATATATACAAAAAAAAGTTCATCTCCACCACCTGAAGCACTGTGGCTGCTGGCCTCTCAGGGAGCTGCAGCTCTGGGCACCTGGGGCTCTTTTCCCACGTCTGGGCCAGAGAGGGAAAGCATGAGTACAGCAAGAACGCTGAAGGGTCATGAAAGTGGCAGGTGGTGGAGCAGGAACATTGAGATGGTAGGATCAGGGCCTGATTTTAAGCTGAACCCGGATGTAGTGGGTCTTTCAGTGTAAAATTTCTGATTTCACTGGGTCTTCCCGTAGGAGCTGTGATCAGCTGTGCTGATAACACCAGCGCCAAAAACCTGTCTTATGATCTCTGTGAAGGGGATCAAGGAACCACTGAACAGACTTCCTGCTGCTGGTGTAGGTGACATGGTGATGACTACAGTCAAGAAAGGCAAACCAGAGCCAAGAAAGAAGGTACCTGTGACAGTACGACAACGAAAGTCATACAGGAGAAAAGATGGTGTGTTCCTTTATTCTGAAGCTAATGCAGGTGTCATAGTAAACGATAAAGGGGAGATGAAAGGTTCTGCCATCACAGGACCTGTTGCAAAGCAATGTGCGGACTTGTGGCCCAGGAGTGCATCTAATGCAGGCAGCATCGCATGATCCTTCAGTATATTTGTGAAAAACCAATACCCCATTATTCTCAAAACAAAACCAAAACAAAAAAATCATTATCCATGGACAGTAAACTGCCCATTTTCTGACTTCTAATGAAATTTTCTGACAAGTGCCATATTAACCCAACAAACCCAGTGACTGGCATTGGAGTAATTTAATCACATTGGTCATTCAGCAACACGACAATCAAGGCATCTGATTTCTTGCTTTTAAGTGGCTTGCCAGTAAAGGTGTGTTGCTTGTTAATGAACCAGGTACAGAAAAGTGACTTTCTGCTAGAGTCATCCTTCCAGTGCTGAATGAGAAATTAAAAGATGGAAGCTGTCTAGTATTCAGCTTACAGCTATAAAACCAGTCTGTTTGTCAATTCACTTTTATTAGTGTGAATCTTGTCTAGGAAATCAAACCATGCTTTTAGTTCCTTACATCCTAGGACATAATCCTTTTTCTTCTAAAGTAAATAGGGCAGTGTCTTGAGCTTTTTTGGAATGTTTCATCAAATCCAAACAACCTTTTCTTTAGCCTAGCATTCATTATTTGTGCTTGTCTGTGACTGAAAAAATCAAAATGATCCAACCTTTCAATTGACTATTCTCTGGTTGTCTTAATTCATGGGAAGCCAAAAAGGAAAAAAATTGGTAGGTTCAACACTGTTGGACAAGGATAAACAGAATCATATCACATTAACTATAATTTACAGCATTTCAACACATCTCAGCTTCTGCCAAAGCTGGCAAAGATCAGTTCCCATTGGAAAAAGGGGAGAACAGGGTGGAGCTGGAGGCTCAAATACAATATATGAATTTCTCTTTTCTAAGTTGGAGTTTGAGAATTAGAGTCCCATCAGCACTTTCTTTAATGTTTTGCTCATTCATGCTATAAAAATAAATATCACAAAAATATTTTCTGGACTCAGCCTCCTCTGTTGCTAAAACCAGAGCCAGCCAGTTTCCAAACAGAGTCACTGAGGCTTGCTTCATGAACACAGACATTTTCAGGCTGGCAGGCAGCCACTGGAGTAGTTATTGAAATTCAGTTCAAAATGATGGACTCTGCGTGAAAATGCCCATTTATGAACATTCAAAAGGACCAAACGTTTCCCAGGAAGATGACAGCAATGACAACTTCTAGGCCCAACCATGGTTGCCTAGAGATGATTACCCCAAACACATTCTGAGAGTTTGTTGGAAAGTCTTCTAAAGGCTGGGCTGTTTGTATTCAGATGGAGTCTTGTACATGAAGCTATTTATTACAACCTTAGAAAATAAATATATGCAACGGGGCAGGGAGTGTTGGTGGAATTTGTAGCTGAAATACCCATAGCAAGGTCTGCATCCTGGGCCTAAACAACCACCCTCAGATCTGAGCCCAAGACTAAAAGAACCATATCTAGGCTAGGGACCCTTCAACATACTCAGGGATGAAACATCTGGAAGTCATGTTCTTTCTCTAGAACCCCAGGAAATACCGATAACATTTTTTCTATCATTTCACCTAAGAACAATTTTTATAGCTAAATCCATGACTATGTTTTGGGCATGCAAGTCAGTAACTCAATCATAGCTACTATACCATCTGTAATGATCTTTCTCACAAGAATGAAAGCTGGTGGCTCACACCTGAAATCCTAGCTGCTTAAGAGGCTGAGATCTGAGAATTGTGGTTCAAAGCCATCCCAGGCAGACAAATCTGAAAGAATCGTATCTCTAGTTAACCAGCTAAAAACAAGATGTAGAGCTATGGCTCAAGTGGTAGAGCGCTAGCCTTGAGCAAAAGAAGCTCAGGAACAGAGTTCAAGCCTCAGGACCAGAAGAAAAAATTAAAAATGAATATGTGGACAGGCGCTTGATCTTATTTACTGCTGCTTTCCAAAAGCCTCATTGGGCATCCCCAGAAGCAAAACATGATCAAAGTATATGTGCCTATTCATTTCAGGTTTCTTTCAGAAAATTCATTTGCTGTTATTCAATGTTAGTGAGGCAAGCAGTACCACAGATTTTTAACAGTAATTTGTGGACAAGGGGAATGCCAAGTAGTTAAAAAATATTTACTTAATATTATTATTTCACTATAAAATTTTAGAAGTGGTAATTTCTAAAGCACATCTAAGTTCCACTTGTACTGAATACTAGTAATTGGTAGAAACAAAGTTTGTGGATCAAAGTTTGAGCATCAATGTCCTAATCTGTATTGACATTACTGAGAATTTATTCTTGCAATACAAATCAAATTAGGAGACCTTGTTCTCAACTTGACCCACAATTCTGAATTATGGCCACAGAATAGAGAACACAGGAAGTGATTCTATATCATGTGCAATGGCCAAAATTAAGAAGGTCCAGTTTCCACTTCCACGTTAGTCAGTGTAGCTTCTTTGCATGTGGGATTGAGTACATCATTCATATATTCATTTGACAAACATTCACTCATGGTCTTCTTATTTGCTTAGGCACTGTCCTAGACCCTATGGAGACAGTAAGGAATGTAACCAAATTCCTATTTCACAGAGATTATTTTATTATTGTAAAGGAGAAAAACCATCTTTTCATTTTAAGTATGCTATAGGGTCAGTTAGTGATAAGAGCTATGAAGAAAAATAAAATCAGGTAAAGAGGTGAAGGGGCAGGCAATGAAGGTAAAGTATTCTGGTTGGCTTCTCTACAAAGAGAACATTTGAACAGATACTTGAGGAGCTTCCTATGAGTTAATAGGAGCCATTCACTTCTGACAGGGCTTTTAACTTTCTGGTTTAAAGCAGCACCACACAATGACAAAAAAAAATTAGACAAGAACATTTACTGCACACTATTTAAGTGCTGAAAAGTAAAAACATCTTGTTACTCCAGCAAGGATGGAAACATTAAACATGAACTCAAAAAAGGAACAGACAATAGGAACATGTAAGTAGTGGACATTCTAAAATATCTATGTCTGCGTGGTTGTCACCAAGAAGTTTAAATAAGTTACTACATGAGAACTAAATGTATATTTACAAGAAGTCTTTACCTTTAATTCAGTCTGTTTAGGCTGTTATAACAGAAATGCTTGAAAGGATGACTTACAAACAACAGAAATTTATTTCTCACAATTCTGTAGCCAGAAAGTTTAAGACCAAGGCTCTGGAAGATTTTAGCATCTGAAAACAGCCTGATCCACAAATGGCTGGCCTCTCACATGGAAGAAAGGATTGTCACCTGAGAATGAATGAGGATTTCCCTTTTCTACACAAGAGCACATATTTTGGGGATCCATTTGTAAAAAGCATTCAGGATGTCTCACAAAAAGGCATGTTTCACAAGGTGAAAGTCTTATCAAGGACTTATTTTATTATAACAAGGTTAAAGTAGGAAGAAACAGAAAAAAGAGGAATGTTTCCTTGTTTCCCACACAGAATATGGGAGATAGATTCAAAATGGCAGGTGTTATCTGCTGCCTTTATTCTCTCTGAGCTGAGAAAATATATGTGGTCATTCCTTCTAAGAACTCCCAACTATTAGACAATGGTTTTGGCGGGGGCGGGGGGGGGAGGTTACTCATTATTCTAAAACACTAAGATGTTTGTGGGCCTGCTGAAAATGGTCAATATGTGAGATTTGGGGCTTTCTTTTCCAGATAAACTTCTCATCTTACTTTCTCTACCCATTTATAATTGCCAAGATTTTTGCCATTTCAAAGTAGAGCACAAATTTAGATAGCCTTCTCCTTTTTAGGTCTCCAAGTCCTTGTAACATTGCACTTATTTTTTAATATATATATATTTATTGTAAAGATACTGTACAGAGGGGTTACAGTTACGTGAGCAAGGTAATGAGTCCATTTCCTATGGAACATTGTTACACCCTCCTTTATTTTTCCCCTACTTGGGAGCTTAACTCTATTTTCAATTGCTCTTCAATTTCAATTTACTCTTTAGTTTGGTTCTTTTTATATTTATTAAAAATAATATCACTATCCTTCCTGCACCAATATGAGGGATGACTGTGGGGTTCTTATGGGAGGGCACAAATCCCATCCATGAGTGCTCTACCCCTATGACCTGAGGGCTTCCCAAAGGCCCATTTCTAAAGATCATGACATTGGATTTCAATATATGAATTCCAAGAAGAAACATTCACTATGTGTCAGCTCCTACATATTAGTTATACAATTATTTTCTAAGTCAATATTACCAGTGATATGTTTTATAGCAGAAAGAGCACCAACCTGAGGAAAAAGAGTTGACAGGCAAAGGTCTTGTTTTTACAATACACAGCCACACATCCGTAGTTTTGTCTATATGTCAGTCTTCACATTTGGAAAATGGAATGACTATGACCAATTTGGAAGATTATGGCAAGAATTATTCATGATAATGTTTATAAAGATCTAATCTATGCTACTGGTGATAAGAGATGTGGTTATATATACAATGTCTTACAAATAACTTAGAAAGAAAAAATATTTCCCCTTTAAAAAAAATAGCCCTTAACAATCATTCTTTTAACTTTTCTATAGTTATTGTTGTTCATTATATACTGTTATTCTAAACTGATATGTATTACAACTATTTTAGGAGGATATATTTTACATAAGCTTCTGTTTCAAATATAAATATTTGTACATACAGTCCCTTGAATCTGTGGTTTGTACACTGGTGAAGAAAAGCAACTCACACTGGGCATCTGTGGCTACTCAGGACACTGAGATCTGAGGATTGAATCAAAGCCGATGTAGGAGCAAAAAAGTCCTCAAGCTAGAATAGAGGCATAACTATATCCCAGTGTCAGCTATGAGCGAAAAAGTCAGGTGGGGGGGGGCGGGGAGGATTGGGTGGGGGGACAGGGGGAGGATGGGAAGGGATGGGAAGGGGAAACAAAGGAGGAGGCTACAATGCTTGATAAGAAATGTACTCATTATCTTGCCCATGTAATTGTAACTCCTCTGTACAGTAATTTCACAATAAAAAAAAAGAAAAAGTCAAGTAAGAGCATAAGGCTTTGAGTTCAAGCTCAAGAAGCTGTATAAAAGCCGGGCGCTGATGGCTCACGCCTGTAATCCTAGCTACTCAGGAGGCTGAGATCTGAGGATCGCGGTTCAAAGCCAGCCCAGGCAGCAGAGACCGTGAGACTCCTATCTGCAATAAACCACCAGAAAACCGGAAGTGGCGCTGTAGCTCAAGTAGTAGAGCGCTCGCCTTGAGCTGACGAGCTGAGGGACAGCGCCCAGGCCCAGAGTTCAGGACCCACGACCGACAAAAAAAAAAAAAGAAGAAGCTGTATAAATAAATAAATAAGAAAGATGTTAAACTCTAACCTAAATTAATTGTAGTGCTTATCACATATAAATAATAGAATGACCTAGAACTACCTAGAGGAATTAATTGGTACATCTAGATGAATGCGAACAATTATTTTTCCTGAACATTCATTCTCCATGTATCCATCTATACAATTCTCCAATGAACCAACATTGTTTGAGTGCTAGGCACTGATGGCAACATTTGAACTTTGGACTAAAACATTGCTGGTGACCTCATGTACATATATTCTAGTTCAGAAAACAGGTAAACACACATAAGCAAATGTAGGTATAGATAACTTGAGGTTCGCAAGTGCTTTCAGGAAATTTTCTTCAGGCTAAGTGTAGAAGTGATAGCTAGAGAGGCAGAGAGTAAGTCGTACTAGTATGGTCAAGAGGGCCTCCCTGAAGGGCTGACAGGTGTGTCCGAGATGTACGAAAGCGGATTGTGTAAAAAACTCTGGGGTAAGGACATGCCTGGTAGGGGAAGCAGCAAGCGTGAGAGCTCTGAGGTGAGATGCGAGTGAGGTAGACAGTCCCCAGGCATTAAAGAGGGCTTTCAGAGCTGGAAGAGTAGGCAAGCGAGTGTATGGGCAAGGAGGCTGCAGAAGGAGGCAGGGCCGAGTCACCCAGGGCTTCACAAACCATAGTGAGAATGTGCTGGTTTATTATAAAACTCCTTTGGGAAGGAGGCTGCAATGCTTGATAAGAAATGTACTCACTATCTTGCCCATGTAATTGTAACCCCTCTGTACAGTATTTTCACAGTAAAAAAATTAAAGCAAAAAAACTCCTTTGGTTTTCATATATTTGTTTCTTTTGTAGTAAGGAAATAATTTGATCTGATTTCCTTTGTCTGCTTGTCTGTTTGCAGTGCTGGAGACTAAGCCTAGGGTCTCATGCAAATGGTCTGGTTTTCTTTTCTTCTTTTTTTTAAAATGTTTCTAATTGCTATGGGAAAAACAGAACTATGTATGCCATTTTAAGAGATAGCAGTGTCTAGAGATGGGGGAGAGAGAGAGAGAGAGGGAGACCAGAGAGACCTACTAAGAAGACATTAACTAAAAGAGTAACTCTAACAGAACCTACAGGAGTGGTAATAAGGTTGTGAGAGGCAGAAAGATTAGGATATCTTTTACAGCAGAAGGGAAGAGACCTCTTGAAGATGTGGTCATGAAGGGAAAAGAGATGGGGATATTGCTACTGCTCTGAGCATCTGTTGTACACATACTGAGAAGGGCATACCAATTTGAAAAAGAAATGAGAGGCTCTTCTGGGCCTGATTATTTGAAACGCTCACTATACATCCAGAGAGGGAGAGAGAGAGATCAAGAGAGAGAGAGAGAGAGAGAGAGAGAGTCTGGGAATTCCTGTGGAAGTGAAATAAATATCCACAGTTTGCTGTTAAAGAACTCACTTATTGTCAAAATTCTAGAAGTAAGTTATCAGAAACATAGTTTTATTACCCCTTACGACTTTGGGAAGTACTGCTTTTCTCTCAACTTACCGACCTAAATATATTTAGAATTCTACAGTCCATGAATACTGAATATACATTTTTAAGTACATATAGATCATTCACTAAAATAAATCATATGCTGGAACAACTGGTAAGTCTCAGCAAATTTCAAAGACATATGTTTCTCACATCAGTGAATTAAGATGGAAATCAATTATAGAGAGACCACTCAAAAAATTTCTAAATGCTTAGAAATTAAGCAAACTGGGGCTGGGAATGTGGCTTAGTGGTAGAGTGCTTGCCTCACATGCATGAAGCCCTGGGTTTGACTCCTCGGTACCACATAAACAGAAAAGGCCAGAAGTGGTGCTGTGGCTCAAGTGGTAGAATGCTAGACTTGAGCACAGAAAGGCTCAAGGACAGAGCCCAGGCCCTGAGTTCAAGTTCCAGGACTGGCAGAAAAAAAAAAGAAATTAAGCAAACTAACCTATATAAGGTTCTATGGAACCTATATAACTTCTATATAACCTATACAACTTCTACATAAATTAAAGGAATAAAAAATGGAAAATTGAAAGCATTTTGAATGGAATAATAAAAAATGGCATATCAAAATACATGGGAGATGGCTTAAGCAGTATTTACAGGCAATTTTGTAGCTTTTCTTTCTTTTTTGGTCTGTTGTGGGGCCTGGGCACTGTCCCTGAGCTCTTCAGCTCAAGGCTAGTACACTACCATTTAAGCCACAGTGCCACTTCTGATTCTGTAGTGGTTAATTGGAGATAAGAGTCCCATGGACTTTCCTTCCCCAGCTGGCTTTGAACCGTAATCCTCAGATGTCAGCCTCTGAGTAGCTAGGATTACAGGTGTGAGCCACTGGTGCTTGTCAAATTTGTAACTTTAAACACATGGATTCTCAAAGGAAAAACTGAAAATAAATTATCTAAGCTCCATTCAATAGAAAACAAAAGACTGACAAATTGAACTCCATGAGGTGGAGGATATGATACAGAGCAGAGAAGAAACAAAGAAGAAAAAAGAGAGATTCAGTGGGGAAAACAAATGAAGCTAAGAGTTGGATGAATCTTTGGAAAGATAAATAAGTCAATGAACTCCTAACCAAGGAAAAAGAAGCAGGGTGGCAATGGAAGTATATAGCATTAAAGATATAAAACAATCACACTACTACAGTTCATATAGACATGAAAAGATTAGAATAAGCTATTTTGAATACTTTCTTGCAAATAAGTCCAGCAACTTAAAAAACTGGTAAATACCTTGTAAACTACAATTTATCAAAACTGTCAGAAAAAAAATCTATGAAAGAAATTGAAATTTTAATTGAAAACATTTCCATGTGGAAGACTTTTGATAAGCATTCATAACCCTTAAGGTAGGCTATATACCCAGACAGATTAAACTCAGAGTGTAAAGGAAAAGAAGCATTGTTTATCTTGTTTTAAAAGAGTAATCTAATAGCATAATCCTGAAACCAAACAACTGTAAGCCAATCTCTTTCACAAAGAAAATATAATAAAATGGTAATAGGAACAAAGCAAATTTTTCTTGAGCTAGTTTCCTCAGTTTACTTTAATCAATTAACTTGTAATTAGTCTGAGATATACTTGATTGCTCTAAGAAACACTGTAGGAAAAAAGGTTTTTCAAGATGAAATACTTTCATTAAAGACAAATTGTCTATAGTTTGTATGATGCTCATAGAGAGTATATTTATGTCCCTAGAACAAAGATAATTATAGTTCTTTTTCTGAATCAAATTCATCTTTTATACACTTAAAGACAATAATCAAAACTAAAACAGTAAAATGAACTTATCCTGATAATCTTCAACTCATTTTCATGACAACTATCTGCTAATAAAATTTCTGATAGTATCTCTATCATTTCTTACTGTATTCTTTTTTGGGTGCTCTATTTTTTAAATTTTTATTGTAAAGATACTGTACAGAGGTGTTACAGTTACATGAGTAAGATAATGAGTACATTTCCTGTCTAGCATTGTTACCCCCTCTTTTGATTTTCCCCTACTATCCCTTCCTTCCCTTTAAATATAGGAAACTCCCCTTTAAATATAGGAACTCTTCACTTAGGATTCTTGACTTGGATCACAGAATTTCTGGACAAGTCATGATGGTAAAAAAACTTAGCAGAGCTTTATTAAGTAAACACACAGACAAAAAAAGCAAACAGAAGGGCAGGAGCACACAGAGTATGGGTGCTCTCATAGGGACACAAAGACACAGATACACAGACACAGACATACACACACACACACACACACACACACACACACACACACACGGTTTAAGTTTTGCAAAGCTAAGTGCTTTGTGTTTGCTTTAACTACACCTGGTATTATTCTGCGTTTCCAGGTAAGAATACATCCTGCCATAAAACAGATGGGGCATCCTGTCAGGCAGTTGTGAATTTGGGTGAGAAATGTATCCCTTAGGAAAGGATGCATTTAGTTGCCTCTCTTTAATTAGCATTTCTAAGTTTCTAGATAACAGATTTCTGAGTTGCCTACACCAGGCCTCAGTTTCCATAAGTTATCCTGCTTCACCCGCCCCCCGAAGTTGTAAAATCTCACTGTTACAATGGGTCAGCCTGTATAGTTGTTTCTGCATTTTGTTATGTTTGTTCCCCTCCCCAAATTAGAAAAATGTGTATACAAGGTGCAGGGAATCAGAATCAAATACAGTGACAACAAGGGTTATAGCATGGGGGAAGAACATACGAAAGAAACAAAAAAATTCATATAGTATATTAAAAACAAGAGCACCAAAGAAAAGGACCTATTGTGTCCATATATTGGGGTTCATTCTGCTTAACATCATCTTTTATGGTCATTTGTACATAGCTTTTGACTTTTTCTGCTTGTCTGGTAAGATTATCCTAGACATATACTAGTTCTTACTGTATTCTCATGAGGAGTTTCAAATAAAAACATGCAAATAAAAATAAGGTCCTTGTAACCACCCAGTACTAAATCTTAAGGCTAAAAATACAGTGAGTTATCCCAACATCAGCCTTCAAGGAAATAGAAGAAGCAATCCAAAAATTCATATGGAACAATAAAAGACCCCAAATAGCCAAAACAATCCTTAGCAGAAAGAACAGTGCTGGAGGAATATCAATAGCAAATTTCAAACTATACTACAAAGCCATAGTAAGCAAAACAGCTTGGTACTGGCACAAGAAGAAATCTCAGGACCAATGGAATAGAACTGAAAACCCAGAAATGAACCTACAGACCTATAGCCACCTAATCTTCGATAAGGGAGCTAAAAAATAGAATGGAAGAAAGACAGCCTCTTCAGTAAATGGTGCTGGCAAAATTGGTTAATCACCTGTAGAAAACTAAAGCTAGATCTCCATATATCACCCTGCACCAGAATAACTCCAAATGGATCAAAGACCTCGAAGTCAAAGTAGACACCTTGAAAACATTACAGGATGGAATAGGAGAACCCCTAGGCCTCCTTGGGCACAGGCAAAAATTTTCTTAATAGAGACCCAGAAACACAACAAATCAAAGAAAGGTTGGACAAATGGAATTGCATGAAACTGCAGAGCTTCTGCATGGCAAAGGACATAGCTAGCAAGATCAATAGAAAGCCCACGGATTGGGAGAAGATCTTCACTAGCCATACAATGGACAAGGGTCTCATATCTAAAATATTATTGGAACTCAGAAAATTAAATCCCCCCAACAACAAATCCTCAAGGAAACAACTGCCCAATTAATAAGTAGACTAAAGACTTAAAGAGAAAGTTCTCTGAAGAGGAAATAAGAATGGCCAATAGTCACATGAAGAAATGCTCAACCTCTCTAGCCATAAAAGAAATGCAAGTTAAAACAACATTGAGATTCCACCTCACCCCAGTTAGAATGGCTATAATCAAGAACTCTAATAACAACAGATGCTGGAGAAGATGTGGCCAAAAGGGAACCTTACTGCATTGTTGGTGAAGAGTATAAACTTTGGAAAGCAGTATGCAGGTTCCTCAAAAGACTCCACATAGAGCTCCCTTATGACCCAGCAATCCCACTTTTAGGCATTTACCCAAATGATCACAAACAAGACCATACTAAAGCTACCAGCACAATTATATTTATGGCAACATTATTCACTATAGCTAAGATATGGAACTAACCCAGATGCCCATATATACAATGGAATTCCATGCCTCCATCAGAAAGAATGACATTGCCCCATTTGTTAGGAAATAGAAAGACTTGGAAAAAATTATATTAAGTGAAGTAAGCCAGGCCCAAAGAAACATAGGTCCCATGGTTTCCCTTATCTGCAATAACTAGTATATGTCTAGGACAAGCAGACGACATCAAAAGCTATGTACATATGTCCATATAAGATGATGGTAAGCCAAATGAACCCCAAGATAGGGACACAAGAGGTTTTATCTTTGTTGCTGTTCTTTTTAATGTACTTATAATGTACTATGTGATTTTTGTTGTTTCTTTGTATGTTCTTCCCCCATGGTACAATCCCTGTTGTCACTGTATTTGATTCCAGTGTCCTGCAACTTGTATATACATTTTTCTAATTTGGGGAGGGGAAGGGAAATAACAGAATGCTGAAATAAGGATACAGGATGACCCATTGTAACAATGAGATATACAAGACAGTATGGTGATAATGAACTTTACAACTTTGTTGGGGGAGGGAGGGAGGAGAGGGAGGAGTTGGAGAGGTTGGGAGGAAAGGGATCATAGGGGAAAAATAAAGGAGGGTGTAACAATGCTCTTTAGGAAATGGACTCATTACCTTGCTCATGTAACTGTAACCCCTCTGTAAAGTATCTTTACAATAAAAAAATTAAGAATGAAAAAAACAGTTTATTAGACCACAAAGAGCAATTCATCTCAAGTTATTTTTAGATAATAAACTATGATATTAACATTGTGGTTTAACATTTTGTTTTTATTTTAAAACTTAAGTATCTTCATATCCCATTGTTTTGGCATCAGTATTCCTGAAATAGATCCGCCTGATCTGGCTATTTGGGAATATACCAATTAGCCAAAATTAATGGGAAAATAGCTAGATAATCAAGTTATCTGATTTATTTTCTTGAATTGACCAAATGCACTTACAAACCATTAACTTCAGTTAGTTGCCATAGAAAAATGATTCTCAAAGTGTGACACCCTGTTTCGTCAGCATGAACTTTATTTGATAACTTATTTGAAATATAGTTGTTTAAATCCAGTTCAAACTAAACAAGAATCACAGCAATCAGTGCTTTAACTGTTCTTCAAGAAGGTTCTGGTGCTCTTTCAAGTCTGACAAACATTTGAGAATCAATTCTATTTCTCTCTCCACCTATCTTCCCACCTACCCATCCATCTATTTACCTACCTATCTTTGTGTAACACATATGGCATAGGTTGTTCGTATTCATAATATTTAATTCTAAGTCATGCTTGCCAAAGAAACAAAAAGAAAATGTTGGGAGACAATTAAAGGTTAAAAATTAATTCTTTATTGCGGAAGGTCAAAAACCATTACTCACTTCAGTCTATGACATATATAAAATTGTTATGGACTTAGATCTAATTTTTGGATGCATTAGTGCTAGCTCAAGCCCTTCTTCATTGGAGCCATTGACTAGAATTTCAAGTGGATGGTAGTGATATATTATCCTCTCCTTGATCAGTACATGGGCAGTAGAGGATTGCATTAAACAATGAGCTCTGCAGCCTTAGTTTGAAGTCTACCTCTTCTCTATGAGGTATAAGACTTTGGGCAGTCTCTTCATTTTTTTCTGCCTCAATCACCTCATATTTGCTCATGGGATTATGAAGCTTAAACAAAAGGTAGTATATGAATATCATATATATCCTTTATACACATATATATCCATATATATGCATTATATGTGTTTTTCAAATATCTCTTTTTATATATGAAAGGAATGAGATACACAAAATGCCAATAAAACATTCTTAGGACTGGGCTTGTATAGGTAGAGCTTAGCATGGTATAAATCCTCCATAAGTATTAGCAATTATTATGATTAGCTTTTATACTATCATATCAACAAATGACATTCATAAATGTCATTTTCTCACTGAAGTCTCAGAATGAGCCCCTTTGATAGCAAGAGATAGAAACCTCAGAGATAGATTAGGCCAAAATGGATCATTCACTGTGCTGTTTAACCAAATTGTCAAAATAATGTGTGAACTGTCCTTATGGGTGATGGGAGATTGGCAGTCAAGTCTCAGAATGAGCCCCTTTGATAGCAAGAGATAGAAACCTCAGAGATAGATTAGGCCAAAATGGATCATTCACTGTGCTGTTTAACCAAATTGTCAAAATAATGTGTGAACTGTCCTTATGGGTGATGGGAGATTGGCAGTCAAGAATAACCAGGACCTTTTTTGTCTCTCTCCTCTCTGCTTCTCTTTGTATCATCTCTATTCTCTTAGATAACACAATTAGTTCCTTTCTCAGAGTGGGAAAATTGTTGCCAAGTATTTCTAGCTTAACAGCCTTAACTATTTCTGACCAGAGAAGATGATCTAATAAAATATTCCAGGGATATCTTGGCTCCTCCTGGGTCATTGCTATCAGAGGACCAATGTCTCTGGGCATGGAAGAACTCCTTTCTACTTCGTCCATTGGCTGAGGCAGCAACAATTTATCCTGACTCTTGCTTACATTCATAACCCTTAAGGTAGGCCCTGTGCAGTGTTTAGGAGCCATCTGGCCTGAGGAAAGTAACCAACCATTTTATTCCTTCTTCCTGTTGTTACTGTCACTCTGACCATTTCACAATCTGGTTCCTGATGAGTGTTCCATCTTTCATGGCTTTTGTTGAGTTTGACCTCAGGCTGGAAACAGGACATGTGTTTATTTTACCTGACAAAGTACCCATGGCTGAAAAACTTAGAGCACTTGAGTACAGTACTTTCTCCCCCTCCAGATGGGGCTATAATTATAATTTAACTGTCTAGGTACAACTTAAGGTGAAGAAAAGATATATTAAGTTTGCACACATGTTCTTTGCCTACCCCCATCCACATCCCTTTGGCTTTCCACATTTTATATGCAACCACCTTTGGTGGGAGGGGCGTGTGTGTGTGTGTGTGTGTGTGTGTATGTGTGTGTTTGTGTGTGTGTGTGTGTGTGTGGTGGACACACAGTTGTATTACAATTCTCATTTCACAACGTTTATGCAAAAAACAAACACCTGGATTCAGAGTTTCCTAAAGGAGTCATCTGAAGTAGGTACTTTATGCCAAAATGTCACAAAGATTTATGTGCTTTCATTTGTGCATTAAATTGAGGACAGGTGGGAGAATGCTCAAGCCTGAGAAAAACTGATAGCTCATTTCTCCATCAGAAGAGAGATGGTTGTTATGACTGCTGCTGGTTCAGATAAAATAGATACAGACCTTTTTTTTGAAAAAAGTCATACATTCATAAATGTATGACTTAAAAAAAGAAGGTTTGTGTTTGAAAAGTAATATTTCAGCAGTCAAATAATTACCTCTGCGATCAAGTTTCTTGCAAATGGGAACCCTGGACTGGGATCCCAAGGTGAAACTTGTCCACAATTCAAACAGAACATGGAAAATGATGCTCAAACAGCCAAGAATATAGCCAGGCCTCTATTCACGCTCAGAGGAGAGAGTCTTTGGAACTGAGGCAAATGGCGGCCTCAACACATTCCATTATAATGGTTTGCAACAGAGTCCCTTACACATATGTAACCACTCATTTTTTAATTTGATTCTTGTTTCAAACACCTTTTCAGGACCCAATACATCTAAAAATTGTCATCACTTGATAGGTCGCTACTCTATGTCTGGCCTTGAAATAAGCCATTCGATGTGCTGAGTCTTCACCTGGATTTGAAATAAGACTGTGAATTTGCATTTCAGAAAATCAATACTTTATGGAAAATATAGGCAGGCCAGAATTTTTTTTACCAAGGAAAATGAGAGCTGAATTTGGAAAGACTGGTGGTCAGCCTCCACTGTTTGTCCCTTCAGTGACCTGGAACTGCATTGAATAAATCAAAATTATTCTGTACATTTTATACCTTTGAAGTTCAAACTGAGCTTCTGAATAAAATATTTACTAAATCACTGGATGACTTTTGAAGCAAGAATTCTGTATTTGGAAATAAGAGACTTATAGTGAGGGACAAAGGACATCCAATTTTTGTATAGTAAATACATAATGAGATTTGGAGCCTTCTAATTGTTGTGCAAGTAGTGACTACAATTCCAGTGATCTGTCATTTATTTATTTATTTGTTCATTAGTCTGTTTATAGCAGTAATGGGGCTTGAACTCAGAGCCATGGTACTTGCCCTTAGCTTTCTCTCTGAGCATTTTTACTCAAGGCTGGTGTTCTACCACTTGACCCATACATCCCCTTCTGTATTTTTGTTAATTAGAGATCAAAAATCTCAGGGATATTCATGCACAGGTTGCCTCTGAACAAAGATCCTCAGATCTCAATCTCTTCAGTAGCTAGGATTACAGCTGTGAGCCACTGGTGCCTGGCTCTGTCTATCATTTAAAACAGCCCCTAAATAGAACCATCAAATGATAAGAAATGCTCTATTAGCAATGGGGAAAGTGTTCCGATAAAATGCCCATAGTTCCAAGGTACTTTTTGGATGAGTTTATGTAGCAGTACAGCTTGAGATGTGTGTGGAGGTGATGACTGTGACTGTTGAAGGGAGGTTGACCAAAGGACACTTTGTAGATTGGTGATAAATGGTGCTAATAGTTCAGTAAGGTAAATGCTTGCCTTTTAAAGATGAATTCCAGCTGGGCACCAGTAATTCTAACCACTTAGGAGGCTGAGATGTGAGGATCACAGTTCAAAGCTGGCCCAGCCAGAAAAAAAATCCCTCTGATACTCTTATCTCCAAGTAATCACTCCAAAACTGAACGTGGTACTGTGTCTTTTGCCTTGAGCAAAAAGAAGCTCAGGGATAGTGTCCAGGCCCTGAGTTCAAGCCCCATAACTGACAGACAAAAAAAAATTAAAGATGAATTCCACAAGAACTTGCAACACAGGAACTGAGAAAATACTTTTCTTTCTATTTCAGAAAAACTGCCTTGTACCTCATTTGAAGCGTGGTGTGCTCTAAACTGATCAACATAGTGGCTTGGTTCTAAAGCGCTCTATTCCCATAACATATACTTTTTAAAAAATTTTATTTCCATGTAAAGATGCTGTACAGAGGGGTTAAAGTTACATGAATAAGGTAATGAGTGCATTTCTTTCTTTTTATTTTTTTATTTTTTATTGTGAAAATACCATACAGAGATTACATGGGCAAGGTAATGAGTACATTTCTTATCAAGCATTGTTGCCTCCTCATTTGTTTCTCCTTCCCATCCCTATGAGTACATTTCTTATCTGGCATTGTTATCCCCTCCTTTGTTTTTCTCCCACTATCCCTTCCCTCCCCCACCTCTTCCACTCCCCCTTTCACACACCCCCTACAAAATTGTAAGGTTCATTTCCAGCATAGTGCCTTGTGAGTATCATTGTTGCAATGGGTCATCCTATGTCCTTGTTTCGGCATTTTGTTATTCCCCTTCCCCTCTCCAAATTAGAAAAATGTATATACAAGATTCAGGGTACCAAAATCGAGTACAGTGACAACAGGGCATATACCATAGGAGAAAGAACATACAAAGGAAACAAAAAAGAATCACATAGTACATTCAAAACAACAACAACAAAGACAGACCTCTTGTGTCCATATCTTGGGGTTCATTTCACTTAGTTTCATCTTTTTTAATTGTTTTTATTGTGAAAATACTGTACAGAGGGGTTACATTACATGAGCAAGGTAATGACTACATTTCTTACCCAGCATTGTTGCTTCCTCCTTTGTTTTCCCCCTACCATTTCTTCCCTCCCACCTCCTCTTCCCCCCCCCTAAATTGTAAAGTTCGTTTTTCAATTTAGCATCTTGTACATCTCATTCTTGCAATGGGTCAACCTGTATCCCTATTTAAACATTTTGTTTTTTTCCCTTCCCCTCCCCAAATCATACCAACATCAAATACAGTGAAAACAGGGGTAATACCATGGGGGAGGGCATACAAAGCAACAACAAAACCACATGGCACATTAGAAACAATAGCAAGGAAGATAAAATCTCTTGTGTCCCTATCTTGGGGATCATCTGGCTTAAACATCACCTTATCTGACATTTTCTAATTGTCTCAGACATATACTAGTTATTGCAGATAAGGGAAACCATGGGACCTATGTTTCTTTGGGCCTGGCTTACTTCACTTAATATAATTTTTTCCAAGTCTTTCCATTTCCTAACAAATGGGGCAATGTCATTCTTTCTGATGGAGGCATAGATTTCCATTGTGTATATATACCACATTTTCTTGATCCATTCATCTACTGAGGGCATCTGGGTTGCTTCCATATCTTAGCTATGGTAAATAATGCTGCAATAAACAGAGTTGTGCTGGTAGCTTTAGTATGGTCTTGTTTGTGATCATTTGGGTAAATGCCCAAAAGTGAGATTGCTGAGTCATAGGGGAGCTCTATGTGGAGTCTTTTGAGGAACCTCCATACTACTTTCCAAAGTGGTTGAACAAGTTTACACTCCCACCAACAATGCAGTAGGTTCCCTTCTGTCCACATCCCCTCCAGTATCTGTTGTTATTAGAGTTCTTGATTTTAGCCATTCTAACTGGGGTGAGGTGGTATCTCAATGTTGTTTTGATTTGCATTTCTTTTATGGGTTGAGCATTTCTTCATGTGTCTATTGGCCATTCTTATTTCCTCTTCAGAGAAGTTTCTCTTTAAGCCTTTAGCCCACTTATTTATCAGGAAGTTGTTTCTTGAGGATTTGTTGTTGGAGGACTTATTTATTTTAATTTTTTATTGTGAAAATACCATACAGAAAGGTTACAATTACATGGGCAAGGTAATGAGTCCATTTCTTATCAAGCATTGTTGCCTCCTCCTTTGTTTCCCCTTCCCATCCCTTCCTATCTCCCCGCCCCTCCCCCCCCCATTTAAAGTCATTAAGTTGGAGGATTTAATTTTCTGAGTTCCAAATATATTTTAGATATGAGATCCTTGTCTGTTGCATGGCTAGTGAAGATCTTCTCCCAATCTGTGGGCTTTCTATTGATCTTGCTTGCTATGTCCTTTGCCATGCAGAAGTTCTGCAACTTCATGCAATCCCATTTGTCCAACCTTTCTTTGATTTGTTGTGATTCTGGGTCTCTATTAAGAAAATTTAGGCCTGAGCCAAGGAGACCTAGGGTTTCTCCTCGTCTGTCCTGTAATGTTTTCAGGGTATCTACTTTGACTTCAAGGTCTTTGATCCATTTGAAGTTGATTATGGTGCGGGGTGATATATAAGGATCTAGTTTTAGTTTTCTACAGGTGATTAACCAATTTTGCCAGCACCATTTACTGAAGAGGCTGTCTTTCTTCCATTCTATTTTTTAGCTCCCTTATCGAGGATTAGGTGGCTATAGGTCTGTGGGTTCATTTCTGAGTTTTTAATTCTATTCCACTGGTCCTGAGATTTCTTCTTGTGTCAGTACCAAGCTGTTTTGCTTACTATAGCTTTGTAGTAGAGTTTGAAATTTGGTATTGATATTTCTCCAGCATTGTTGTTTCTGTTAAGGATCGTTTTTGCTGTTTGGTTTCTTTTGTTGTTTTGTATGAATTTTTGGATTGCAGCTTCCATTTTCTTGAAGAATGAGGCTGGAATATTGATAGGTATTGCATTGAATTTGTAGACAGCCTTGTGAAGTATTGCCATTTTCATGATGTTGATCCTTCCAATCCAGGAGCATGGGAGTTTTTGCCACTTTCTAAGTTCTGTTTTGATTTCCTTTTTCAAGTTTTCAAAGTTTTCATCATAGAGGTCCTTCACTTCTTTGGTTAATTCCTAGGTATTTTAATTTTTGTGGGCTATTACAAATGGAGTTGCTTTCCTGATTTGATTTCAGCCACACTCTTCTCATTGTTGGTATACAGAAAAGCCATTGATTTTTGAGGATTAATTTTATACCCTGCTACTTTGCCAAAGTTTTGGATCAGCTTGAGAAATTTTGGAGTGGAGTCCGTGGGATTCTTTAAATACAAGATCATGATCTGCAAAGAGGGAGAGTTTTACTTCATCTTTCCCTGTTTGGATCCCCTTTATGTTTGCATTTTATCTTATTGCTATAGCTAGGCATTCTAATACTAAATTGAAGAGAAGAAGAGAGAGTGGACAACCTTGTTTCATTCTTGAGTTTAGTGGAAATGGCTTTAGTTTTCCACCATTACGTATAATGCTGGCTGTAGGTTTGTCATATACAGGCTTTAGATCCGAAGACATTAATTATTGGGGCTTTAACACACCACTTTCCCCACTAGATAGATCAACTTGGTAAAAACTCAACAGAGAAACCACAGATCTAAACAACTGCATAGATCAACTAGATCTAATAGACATCTATTGAATATTTCACTCTGCAGCATCAGAATACACGTTTTTCTCAGCAGCACATGGAACATTTTCCAAAATAGACCACATTTTAGGTCACAAAGTAAACTTGTCCAAATTCAGAAACATTGAAGTTATGCCCTGTATTGTCTCAGACCACAAGGGAATAAAATTAGAACTCAACACCAATAACTTCATCTTATAAGATCATGTGTACATAGCTTTTTAGCTCATGTGATAAGATTATCCTATATGTATACTAATTATTGCGAATAAGGGAAACCATGGGACCTAAATTTCTTTGGGCCTGGCTTACTTCACATAATATGATTTTTTCCAAGGCTTTCTATTTCCTAACAAATGTGGTGGTGGTGTTCTTTCTGATGGAAGCACAGAATTCCAATGTATATATACATTTTCTTGATCCATTCATCTACTGAGGAGCATCTGGGTTAGTTCCATATCTTAGCTATGGTGAATAATGCTGCGATAAACATAGTTGTGCTATTATCTTTAGTATGGCCTTGTTTGTGATCATTGGGGTAAATGCCCAAAAGTGGGGTTGCTGAGTCACAAGGAAGCTCTATGTGTAGTCTTTGGAGGGACTTCCATACTTCTTTTCAGAGGGCTTTGAACCAACAGCACAGTAGGGTTCCCGTCTATTCACATCCCCTCTGGCATCTGTTGTTGTTATATTTCTTGATTATAGCCATTCAAACTTGGGTGATAGTTTTTTATTGTCATTTTTTCTGGCAGCACATTTTAGCTAACATTTTTATTACAATTCCAGTGATGGGTAAGAATAAATTCATAGCTATTTTTATCATCTTAATACAGAAAAACAGAAAAGCATAAAAAGAATACCTTGGAAAAGAGCCCTACCTTCAGTTCATGCACATCTTAACAACAATAGTTCCTACTTATAGCCAAAGAAACAAATATGTTCTTATAAATTTCAGTGGATCTCTAGACCATCACATGGCCATCCCTGGATACTGTGTAGAGTTATGGAGCCAAATTATAATATTACCTGCAACATCTCACTAGATCAACCTGCTAGACCCTCTAAGGCTCTTACCTTTCAGGCCCATATTTTGCTCATCTCAAATCAGAGATTAAATCTCTAGAACTGATAACCCAAGCCTGATTACTGCTAGAAAGCCTAGAAAGGCTTGTTTTCTCTGTCTTCAACCATTCTTCACCAAACTGGCCCTAGACATTTGACCTCACTTTACCAACTAGCATCCAAGTTTAGCTTAGATTATATCTTCCTTTTATACTGACCAGGAAGTGTAAGAAATCCTTCCCTCAGTAGGAAATGGCCAGGGGGATTTAGGTTACTGTTTTCTATCTCCACATGCCTAGTGGATTGAAGATACTCAGATCTTGCCTCCATATATCATGACATATACAAGAGAAAACTCACTGTGTGTCTCTTGGGTGAATTTCTCCTTGCCCTGGTAATACTAAACACACTTTGGACAAGTAGCTACCCTATTTCCCCAATAGATCTCCTCTTTGTCCACCATCAATGTAATAAGGTACTTTGAGGTCACATGAGAAGGGTGTGGATGGAGGTAAATGAATAGTTGTCGAGGGTAAGAAATGTACAAGTGAAATGTCACACCAACCAGCTGTGGCTGGAAAGTGTAGAATGTATCACAACCAATAGCAGCTGTCTATTGAAGCATATGACTGGAGTGTTCTACCTGCTTCAGCCTGTGACCAGCAAAGTGGCTTGGTTCTAAAGTTAGAAAAGTAAAACTTACAGAGAACTGACCTTTTTCTGAAATTTTCCATACAGTCAATACAGAGATATTTTTTTTCACCAGCAAGTGCAACAAAGAGAATCTTCCTATGAGTAGAGATCTCTGTTCCTTCAATGGAGCATGGAAAGAAGAAACTGACTTTAATATAAAGCACTTATTTTTCAAGCAATATAGATTCTTAAACAGAAAACAGAAAATGCATTATATACTGAGAAAGTAACGTGACCAAACTACTTTTTGTATGCGTCCACTAGTCCATAGTCACCTAGTCTCTTTTTCCATTTCTTAATGCCAGACTTGGAAAGAGAGAATAGAAAAACCACTAAATGACAAAACCTTAATGAAACTTAGAATTTGTAATCTAATCTGGTAGAACTATAAGATGTAAAGCCAAGAAAGCATCTACCTATGAGCTTTTGCCTTTATAGAAAAGATTTTGTACAAAGGATTTCTCTCACTCTCCATCATGGTTTGAATATAGCTAGAGTACTGCAAGGTTTCACTGTTTTGAAGGCGGCACTACTGGATGTGGTGAAGCCTTTGAAGGTTCATAGGTCATTGGGGTATAAAGTATTTCTTATATGATCATTTTAGTTCCCTCAAGAGGACTGGAGCCAGCCTAGTTCAGCATATTTTTTTCCTCAAGGATGAGACTGTTTGTTCTTACATTGCCCCCTTCTACATAGCTGTCATTTACTACCCTCACTTGAGGCCAAACCAATGGGGTCACCCAATCTCTCTCTCTCTCTCTCTCTCTCTCTCTCTCTCTCTCTCTCTCCCCCCCAACCCCCCACCCCGGAGGAAAAAAATCAACTAGTCTATCATATTAGGAAGTAATCTCTTCCCTGTTGTCATTAGGTGTCCTTGGAGGTGTGTAATTCCTATAAAACATTTCTCTGTGGAAGCAAGAGCCAAATCTACACCCACATTTCACAGATCCAGCATAAACAAGATAAAGCTCTGTTCCAGGTTCTCGGGCTTTGCTCTAAGAGCTCAAGCTCAGAGTGGTGACACCATCTGACCAAACAGACCTTATCCGTAGGCTTGCTTCCTTTCCTGCTCTTGTCTTCCTTGCCCTTGGTGCTTGTCAACTTTCCATTCTCCGATTTCTGCCTCTGTGAACTCTCCAATAGCTTTCCAATGAGCTCATCGATAGCTTATGTGGCCAGCAGGCAACACGTTAACCAAGAGATGCTTCAGAAAGCAATGTTTCACATGTACTACGATGGTTTTAACCATTACAGGCAAGAGCTTGAGGCTGGAATTTGTTTTATCAGTGGTTAAAAAAAATCAACTTTTGTTTAATACCACTTACTTAAGCCTATAAACCTAGCTACTGAAGACTAAGATCTGAGGACCACAGTTCAAAACCAACCTAGATGGAAAGTCTGTGAGACTCTTTTTGTTTGTTTTGCATTTGTGCTGGTCCTGGGATTTGAACTCAGAGCCGTAGCACAGTCCCTGAGCTTTTTAGCTCAAAGATAGTGATCTACTACTTTAGCCACAGCTCCACTTTGGCTTTTTGGTGATTAATGTGAATCTATGTAATCAGAGTTTCATGGACTTTTCTGCCCGAGCTGGCTTAGAACTATGATCCTCAGCTAATAGCCTCCTGAGTACCTAGAATAACAGACATGAGCCACTGGCACCCAGATGTGAAACTCTTTTATCCAATTCACTAGCAAAACAGGAAGCAGAGCTGTGGCTCAAGTGGTAGATCACCAGACTTGAGTAAAAAAGCTTAGGGAGGGCACTGTGGCTCTGAGTTCAAGTCCATATATAGTGCGCGCGCGTGCGCACCCACACACACACACACACCACACACACACACACACACACACACACACATTCCAACTTTTGTAGGGCTATCATTGTCCCTTCTGGGGAAACATGTTCTCTTGCCAACCTGACTGGAGCTGGTCCTTAATGCCACCTGTCTTGTTGGGTATTTCCTCATAACCCTTTAAAAGCGGACTCAAGTGAAAATAATTCTACACATACATCCAAGAGCTACTTCTGTTGTTCTATCAAGGAAAAGTAGGTCTTCACATCATATTTTCGTGGACCAAGCCATTCATTAAAGATAATTAGTTTGTTTCCTTAATGAGCCATACTCTTTTACTCAGTCCTCTGGGAAAGCTCCATTACTATTACTCAACTACCTTTTGGGGGATATTGAAAATGACTCCATTCAATTGAATCTAACTAGTTAAAGTAGCCAAATCAAAGCTTCAGAGTTCCAACCTAAATATTTCTTTTTTTGGTTCTTATACACATAATTACATATGATTTACAGTGACGCACAAAATTTCCGGAACTCAAAACAGAAATCTTTGTTCAAAATTTTGTCCAATCCAGAAAAAATACACCCAGGCAACAGAAGACAGATGTCATGGACATGGGACATGAGGCTGGAAAATGTTTGCTAAGTAAGTACATCTTCTCTACCCTTGAAATTACATAAAGAGCAGGAAAGCAAGTTGATCTTGGTGGTGCCGAGGTAGGAACAGGAAATTCTCAGAGGGTTTGCAAACCTGTCTGTTGCTTTTCTTTTCTTTCTTTCCTTCCTTTTTTTCTCTTTCTTTTCTTTCTTTCTTTTTTTGTATTTCCACCAACTTTTATTTTTTATTTTTTCCGCTCTTGTTATTTTATTTGTGGCTCTTTCTGAGATTTTATAAGCTAGGCATGTTTGACTAACAGAACTATAACCAGAAACAGACTATAATAGTCAAACTAAGTCTTTTAAAATATTTTACTTTTATTTTATTGTAAAGATGCTGTACAGAGGGGTTATAGTTACATGAGTAAGATAATGAGTACATTTCTTGTTGAGCATTGTTACCCCCCTTCCTTTGTTTTCCTTCCACTATCCCTTCCCTCCCCACTTCTCCAACTCCTCCCTCATCAAGTTGTAAAGTTATTTATGGGTATTTTTTACTTGAATTTCCTATAGTTTTGACTAGTTATGTGCTTTCTTTCTTTCTTTTATTTTCCAAGAATTTCCAAATGCAAAAATAATCTTTGCACATGAACTATACAAAAAACAGCTGCAACCAGCCAGGTGCTGGTGGCTCACGCCTGTAATCCTAGCTACTCAGGAGGCTGAGATCTGAGGATCACGGTTCAAAGCCAGCCCGGGCAGAAGAGAGCGTGAGACTCCTATCTCCAATAAACCACCAGAAAACCGGAAGTGGCGCTGTAGCTCAAGTGGTAGAGCGCTCGCCTTGAGCTGAAGAGCTGAGAGTTCAAGCCCCACGACTGACAAAAAAAAAAAAAAAACAGCTGCAACCAAATTTGTCTTGGGACAGTAGTTTTTTGATGCTTATTCTCTACAATGAGTGATATTGTGATTAGAATGCACTATACAGGGGTACGGTATAAAAAGATCTGCTGAATTATTTACCATAGCTAAGATATGGAACCAACCCAGATGCCCCTCAGTAGATGAATGGATCAAGAAAATGTGGTATATATACACAATGGAATTCTATACCTCCATCAGAAAGAATGACATTGCCCCATTTGTTAGGAAATGAAAAGACTTGGAAAAATTATATTAAGTGAAGTAAGCCAGGCCCAAAGAACATAGGTCCCATGGTTTCCCTTATTTGCAATAACTGATATATGTCTGAGACAAGCAGAAACGGTCAGATAAGTTGATGTTAAGTGAAATGAACTCCAAGATAAGTATTCAAATGTTTTTTTTTCTTTCTTACTATTGTTTCTAACACATTTATAAGATTATTTCTTTGTTGCTTTGTATGTCCCTCCCCCCAGTATAACCCCTGTTTTCACTGGATTTGATGTTGGTATAATTTGTGGAGGGGAAGGGAAAAAACAAATTGTTCAAATAGGGATACAGGTGGATCCATTGCAACAATAAGATGTACAAGATGTTATGTCGAAAAATGAACTTTACAACTTTGGCACGGGGGGGATGAGGAGGGGGAATGGGGCATGGGGTAGATGGGAAGGGATGGGAAGGGGAAACAAAGGAGGAGGCAACAATGCTTGATAAGAAATGTACTCATTATCTTGCCCATGTAATTGTAACTCCTCTGTACAGTATTCTCACAATAAAAATTTTTTTTTAAAGAAATGTACTCATCACCTTGCCCATGTAACCCCTCTGTACCGTATTTTCACAATTGAAAACAAACAAACAAACAAAAAAGATCTGCTGAGGAAAAAGTTGGGAGTGAGCATCTGGGTAGGGACCAAACCTTGTGGGACCTTGGAGAGACTCTCAAGGATAAGCAATGCAGTAGAAAAATACAGCAAGTATTCCATGGAACACCTTTACCACATTGCCACATCAATGTCCTGAGGCCAAGGGATCTTCAGCTCAGTACCTGGCCTCTAGAGAGGATGGGAAAACTGGAGTATCATTTGGCTCATGTGGAGAGGTTAAGCAACCAAATATTAAACTACTTATCTGAGCTGAACTTGTGAGCTGTTGAAGTTTCCTATCCCAGGTAACAATAACTGAGAGCAATCAACTATCAACTAAAAATTATAAGCTATCATTTAAGGAACCTAGGCAAAACACCAGCTGGGGTATTATGAAGATTTTTGAGTGATATCAGCTTCATTAAGTTGACTTTAGGTTATATTATTCCCTATCATTTCCCAGACAATAAAAGGACAAAATGGTCCCTAACCGCAGATGGATAAATTTGTCTTCTAGAAAATGTTCGTACCCACCTTTTGATTGAAGTAGATAAAGGAGAGGCCTCTGTCTTTGATGTAGGATCTATAAGACTCTTTGCACTCAAGCCCTTATCTGCTTTTTTACTACATTTCTCGATACTTTTCTAGGAAGAAGATTACATCTCAGTTTACTTGTCACTCATTTGCTTACTTTCTAGTCCTTATTTTGTCCCACCTCAAGCTCTTATTACCTACTGTCCCTCATGATGAATACTCCTTTCCATGACCAACTCCTCTTAGGTAATGCTTCCCTGGTTCTAATAATCCTAAATGTACATTTATATTCAGCACAAATATTGTTTGCATGGCAAAAGAAAATGCTTCCTCTTATTTATCTGTGATTAAGGAACTTTCCTAGTGAGAATTTCATTTTCTCTATAGGTAAGAAGAGAAGAGAAGAATAATAGAGGAAAAAATGTGAAGTGCTGTGAATCTCAGAATCTGAAAATCCAGGCTGGCCTCTCTAACATGGGTCTAATTGTTGGACAAATGACCTAAAACAAGTTCAGTTACTTCCCAAGTCTCCCTGGGCACATCCATAAGGCAAGTACACAGAGATCAGCCTTCCTGGGTTGTTTTGAGGACACCATGAGATTATAGTGCTTAAGAATTTGTAATGTATAATGTATTTCAGGCCTATGAGGACCTATTGCTATGATTATCAGGATCGTCAATAATACATTTTGAATAGTGCTAGTGCTAAGATAACTAAAATGCTATAGAACTAGTCTAGAATAGGACTAGAGACATGGGTTATTGACCTGTCTAGCAAGCATAAAGCCCTGGTTTAAAACTCTAGTATCACAAAACAAAAAAGAACTCATAAAGAATAGTAATTAAGGATGAGAATTCTGGAGTTATACTACCTAAGTACAAATGCCAGCTTTATTATTAACTTGCTATCTGATCTTAGTTATTGTTACTTGACAGCTTGCCCTTCAAATTCTAGGCATAATATCAATGTTGAAATTGAACTGCTAATGAAAATAGAAGACAGGCTCCTAATAAATATCTCCAAATCTTCTTTCTAAATCATCCTCAATGTGGAGTTTGATTTTTATCACATTTTGTAAACTAGCACCTTTCATAATAATTGTTAGATCCCTGATCAAATAATGAATGCGGGTTAAGTGCAAAATGAGCTGGAATCACTAGCATTTACCCTGCAAAATATATTGAGAAGGTAACTGAGAATAGAACTTTTTATTAAAGTGGCAATCTCCCCACTACTCATTGGCACAATTCTCACCTCTCCTGGTGAGATGGCACTGGAGTTAGACCCCTGTTGGTTCAACTTATAAAGGAAGAATGAGCATATCATAATATGGCTCTTCTCTTCCCACCTGGAAATAAAGTTGGGACTAGGAATGAGAATCTCTGAAGGCATACAGTGCTGCCTTTAACTCTGTCAAGGATACCCTTCCATGGTGCTGTGTTTTCACCTGTCTTGGATCAACTTCACCACTAACTTCTTTCCCCTAGTAGAATGACCTTATGAATGTTCTCCATTCTTCTAGTGATCTACTTAAATCCCACTGGCTTCAATGATACTCCTGGCAAGTAGTCACGATTGGGACAGAGTAAAAATGTGCCTGAGTGGTGTACCTAATCAAAACATATATTTTTTCCTCATTGATGCTTCCATAAGCCTTTTTCATTAATATAGTTAGTCAGCATGCAGATTATTATTAGATATTCTTGTTTCTAAAACTTCCTCCTAAGGATAAGGCAAGCAGGAATTCACTTCCAAAGTAACTTACAGCTGCTACTTTTTAATAATTGAAGGTTTTAGTACTGTGATTTCTCTTTAAGCTTCTTGATAATCCCAGCAAAATCTGCATGTCAAAAAGATGGAAGGCAGCCCTCCTACATTTATGACACAGTGCTGATGGAGACCTGCTATGCTGACACACGTTTCCCAATAAGAGAGCAAGACATGTGCAAATCAGGGATCCCACACAATTCCTACTATGGAACTAGGGAATGGGCAGCTTGCTAAAAAAAAAAGTGCCTATCTTTCTGTCTTTGTGCCCTTTCCTCCAATCTCAATGTTACATTGTCTTTGAGCTCTAAATAACTGGACCATGGGTTGGAGACACAAACCATCGGCAGAGATAGAGACTTGCAAGAGGATGCCAATAGACTAAACCTCTTTAATGCCATGGATAGCATCATTTGTGTCACCTCCTGACAAAGATGGGAGGAGTGAGAATTTCAAAAGCAAGCACTAAACTTCTCAGCAGTACCAGGCACTTCTGAGGCTCCTACCCTGGACGGACTGGGAGAGACAGTATACATTTTTCAAAGGGGGCATTGCTCTTACAGTCTGAATGTAGCCATCCATTGCCAGAAACCATTCATCAGGTTGCAGAAAAGGCTGTCAGCTCGGCCTCTAGGCCTCCCGCCAGCCTGTCAGGATCCAGGCAAGCAGCCAGAGTGTCAGAGGCTGCGGCTGGTAGCCAACCAGGACTTTGATGTCTAAGGATTGGCCAGCTGGGTAGGCAAGGGTGGCCCATGTGCTCCGAAACCATATACTCAGTTCAGAGGTCAGAGGTTCTGATAGCAAACTGGTCCTCAAAGTATTTCTAATAAAGATGGAGGGAGACATCTTATATTGTTAAAAAAAATTGTTCAAGTTATTTCAGTATTTGTTTTGATTTAGATTTCCATTACACATGCTTTTCATTATACAACTCAATTAGTATATAGAAGACTTTTTTTGTTTAAAATGTTTAAATGAACATAATTGTTCAATTTGGAAAGATTACAATGCTTTTATTTAATTAACACTGCAATAAATACATCGCTCAGTAATGAACCCCATACTTTTAGGCCATTAACCATTCAATAAATTTGCAATATGGAAGGTTCTTTTTGGAGAAGATAAATAAAGCTATTTCAATGGATGTACGACAGCAAGATGCTAAGCAGCAAATTATAGCTTTTGGCTTCCCACCCGCTAGAGTTGCACCTTGATTACAAACATATGCGGGTGCAATAAACAGCATACATTTCAATTACTATTTTGAACATGAGGTACATTGGACATTAAAGAAAAATTCTACAGTGCGGATGCCAGTTCTTCTCTACAGCATCTTCCCAAGGAGAAACTCATCCAAATTTTGTTCAAAGGTGTATCTGTCATCTGCCTTATCAAAATTGGCCTAGGCCATGCAGAACAAAAATAATCAACGCCCAAGTAGTCAGTCTCTCAACCCCATCTAGTTCTATTGGAGATCCCAGAATTAAAGCCACACCCCTCGTGTGATGCTTTCTAATGCAAGACCATCCAAGACAAATCTGGAAGCAGTCAAGGCATGTCTACCATGGCAACAAGGCCCAGCCCTTGTACTCCATTGTCTTCTTCCCCCCACATCTCACATCAGTTGTAGTAGAAATGATACCATTGTTCTTTTTTTCACTTTCTCCTACAGAATATGTTCTGCTGCTTTTAGCATTGAGTTCTTCAAGTATGGTGCCCAGCTGGTGCCAAAATTACAGATGAAATCTACCATGGTTACACATGGGCACAAAGAATCCCGGGGAAAAGAAGGCAGGATTGGCACTAGGTGACAGATATCAGAGGACTGCTGGCCAGAGATGGAATTCTGGCTTTGACTCTTTGGAGTGTACATGGATGAGGGAGTTAAACATACTTACTCAAACCCACCTTATACAGCTGACAGCAGAGAAGAGTTCTTGGTAAACTGCCCCATGTGTAAAGTAGGAATAAATTTTCACCTGACAACAAGCTATTTTGATGATTTAGAATGTCGCAGGTAACATAAGAGGTAATGTCAATGTGGCCACTCACCAGTTATTTATTATTCTAGGTAATGAGGATATGATGATCATTATTCTATGTTTTCCGTGTATCTGTACATTAAGAAGTTTACCTAACAAGCCAGGCACCAGTGGCTCATGCCAGTTAAGCCTCTTCTTACTCTTAACAACTTTCTTTTTTTTTTTTTAGTATTTCCTCTTACCACTTAATCCCTCCTACCATTCCTTGTTTACTTTTTTCCTTAACTCTTCTGTTCTATCCTTTCCTTTACATCAACTTTAGCTCAACTCTCTCTTTCCACTGCCAACTAAACTTCTTTCAGATTCTCTGGTCCTATACCTGCTCTCAGCATTGCATTTTCTAACCTGTAGCATCTGGGCATGGAAAACTAACAGCTCCTTCCTGTAATCTACCTGAAATAGGTAGAAAGCTATCATTTTCATTGGAAATGGTTACCCTTTCTCTGGGGTGAGGGGGAACATGCTAATTCCCCTTGGAAGAAACAACTCTCCCTGGCCTCTATTTACCCTCCCTTCTCAGGCTCCATGGATTTGGACACAAGTGACCAGTAAAAGCCTTCAGCCCCTAAGCTGTAGGGATTGACTAATAGGTTGGTATTGGCCACACCAGGCCGATGAGATATTTCCAAGACTATTCTGCTATGAAGCTAGTAAAGTACATGTAAAATAGTTTGAGTTTATCTTTGCCACAACCATTGATATATTACTTGACAAAGAAACCACAACAGTGGTTTAGCAAAGCAAAAGGATTAAGAGAAATTTCTAATCAGTCTATTTGTGCATATGTATTTACTCATGGTTGAAGCTACACTATCTTAGTCTTCTGAATTCTAAAAAATCATAAATTGTCCTTTAAAAAATCAATCTAGTATAGACTATGTGAGTGCAAAATACCCCCAAGAGATTTTCAGCAAGGCAAATAGAACTGAAGCCCACACACCTTGCCCCAAGCAAGGTAAAGGGTGAAACCATATGCTCCAAACAATGGAGCATACAGAGACAAAGGGCAGGTAGAATCTTCTATAACTGAATTCATCCCTAAGGGCAGCATCCAGTACAACACAGCATGTAGTCATGAGCACAAGTGCCCACCAAAGACTTCCAGCAAATTAAGCTGAGGAAAGGCCCACACACTTGGACCTAGGCCAGAGAAGGAGTAAAACTACTTGTCAACTGACTCCCCAGCCACAGCAGGTCAGAGTGGCTCCTGGATAGTGTGGAGACTGAAAAGGTACGGTCTACAAGAGTGGCAAAGAACTTTCTGTCCCATCAGACGTTCTCAAACACCCTGCCATCCACCCTTAACTGCAATTTCACATTCTTGGAACCTCTCTACCTCTTTTAGAGTCCAGACAGAACAACCCAACTACTGGGAATCACTGCTGCCCCACAGTATCTGCTCTATGTTGCTCCAGCAGTTATCCCTGGTCCAGAGCCATAACACACCATGGAACATTGTACCTACACTAGTCACAGGTATCCAGGGCCCAGGGGGTTTATAGAGGATCGCAGGAGTCTAGAAGAGGCCTCTACTTCCAGAAAAGACACCCCAAAAGAGAAATTTGAGGCAATATCAAACACAAACAATTTTCAGATGGCCAAAAATGGAGAACAATGATAAACACTTGGGCAGATTTCAGTGTATACTCACACTTTTCTAAAGCAAGAAAGGTACACTGTTTTGTTTTACTCTGTTTGGTTTTAGTTGTATGGTTGTTATTATTATTGTTGTTATTGCTGCTGCTGTTATTATTGCATGTTTTTTCTTTTTTCTTTTACTTCCAAAAACATCCTGTATTTCACTGCAGCAATATTTCAGTGCTTTCTCACACCACTATTTCCTGTACTTTCCATACTTTCTCCTGTTCTTCCTACTTCCTTTCTTTCTCTACTGCATTCCTTATATTATTTAATATTTCAGCCTTATAATTCTAACAATTGTTAAGTTCTCCATTTATCTCTTAATAATCTGAGTTCCCTTTCTCTACAACCATATTGGGAAGAAATTTGTAACTTCAAACCTCTTACTTCAATTAAATACCTTTTTGCTGTGGATCATACTATTATAGCAGCTCTCTCAAATGTGAAAACAACAATGTAAACATTACATCTAAGTAGAGTTGTAGATCAAGTGATAGAGTAGCAGCCTTGAACAAAAAAGCTCAAGAGCAATGCCAGGCCCTCAGTTCAAGACCCAGTGCCAGCACTGATCAAGAAGAAGGAGAAGGAGAAGGAAAAAGAGAAGAAGAAAAAAGAGAAGGAGGAGGATGAGAAGGAGGAGGAGGAGGAGGAACAAGAAGAAGAAGAAGAAGAGGAGGAGGAGGAAGAGGAGGAAGAGGAAGAGGAGGAGGAGGAGGAGGAAGAGGAAGTCATCTCCAAAATTCATAACTCACTAGCTGAATCTAAATATGTTTGAAATATCAGATAAAGAATTTTAAAATCTATTTTTAAAAATAATGACTTGGAAGAGTATTTAAACAGACAAATGAAGGTAGAAAATCAATTCAAGATCTGGATAAGACACTAATTTGAATGAGAAATTCAGCAAGGAAATGTGGGGGGAAGCAAGCAGAAATGTTAGAAATAAAAAGCATTGTACACTCTTTTTAAAAATAAGAAAATTAAAATAAATATAGTGGACATACTATCTGTAGATAGATAAAACAGAAGAAAGACTATTAGAGATAAGATTGAGAAACTTAGACAGTAAGAACTAAGAAAATGAATAACTATGATGATAACCTACAGGAACTTTGAGACATTACCAAAAGACCAGACTTAAGAATTAATGCAATAGTAGAAAGAATTGAAATACAAATTAATGGCACAGGACACCTATTCAATTAAATTACTTTACATAATTTCCACAATATTGGTAGTGATATAGACACCCATGTACAGTAAGCATTTTGAACTCCAAATAGACATGGTCAGAGGAGAATAATTATCTGTGATATCACAATTAAAATGCTAAGACTAGGAAACAAAGAAAAAAGACTAAATGCTGCAATAGAAAAATGACAGCTTACATGCAAAGGTAAACACATGAGACAAAAGCAAACTTTTCAATACAAACCCTACAAGCAGAGAAATCATGGAAAATAAGTCTGGAAAGGCAGTAATTGTCAACCAAGAATAACATATTCAGCAAAATTATAATTAAAATTATAATTAAACATTGATTGAGAAACTTTTCAGGATAAGAATAAGCTAAAGCAGGGGCTGGGAAAGTGGCTCAGTGGTAGAGTGTTTGTCTTGCATGTATGAGGCTCTGGGTTCGATTCCTCAGCACCACATAAGCAAAAAGAAAAAAAGCTGAAAGTGGCGCTGTGGCTCAAGTGGTAGAG
>NW_012267348.1:2029489-2040585 GCF_000151885.1 Dipodomys ordii | reverse complement strand
TGGCAAATAGATATTTAGAATTGTAATATCCTCCTGAAGGAGAGACCCCTTAATTAGTATGTAGCAACCTTCTTTATCTCTTTTCACGAATTTTAATTTGAAGTCTATTTTATCTGATATTAGGATTGCAACTCCCGCCTGTTTATGGGGTCCGTTTGCTTGGTAGATTTTGTTCTTCCCCACAGTATAACCCCTGCTTTCACTGTATTTGATGTCAGTATAATTTGTGGAGGGGAAGGGGAAAAACAAGCCGTTTAAATAGGGATACAGGTGGACCCATTGCAACAATGAGAAGTGCAAGTCATTATGTCGAAAACAAACTTTACAACTTTGGGGGAGGGGGAGGATTGGGTGGGGGGGGGGGGAGAGGATGGGAAGGGATGGGAAGGGGCAACAAAGGAGGAGGCTACAATGCTTGATAAGAAATGTACTCATTACCTTGTCCATGTAATTGTAACCCCTCTGTACAGTATTTTCACAATAAAAAAATTAAAATTAAAAAATGTTTAATAAAAAAAGCAGTTCATGCCCACCAAACCTACATTGCAACAGATACTTAAAGGAAATAATGCATATTAAGAGGAAGAAAGAGAGCTAAAAATATGAGAGCCACAAAGAGAATAAAATTCAAAAGAGTAATGTAGGAACACATGTTAACCCAGAAAAGCACAAAACTTGAAGACAAAAACATGAAATAAAATAACACTGAATTAACCTAGAAAACCCACATGAAGCACTAATACCTGTCATTTATAAACTGGGTTATAGAAGAACTTTACTCTCCTATAAAAAGACACAGATTGTCAGATTAGAATGAAAAACAACATCCAGCTGGGCACCAGTGAGTCACACTTATAATCCTAGCTACTCAGGAGGCTGAGCTCTGAGGATCACAGTTTGAAGCCACCCTGGGCAGGGAAGTCAAACACCAAAAAGCCAGTAGAGGAGCTGTGTCTCAAGTGATAGATTACTACCCTTGAAAATAAAAATTTAGAGACAGCAGTCAGGCCCTGAATTCAAGCCCTAAGACTGGCACAAAAAAAAAAGAAAGAGGAAAAAAGGAAAGAAAGAAAAAAGGAAAGCAAGCAAGCATGAGAAAGAAGAAAGAGAGAGAGAGAGGGAGGGAGGGAGGGAGGGAAGGGAAGGGAAGGGAAGGGAAGGAAAAGGAAGGAAGGGAAGGAAAGGAAAGAAAGAAAAGAATAAAGAAAGATAAAGGAAGAAAAGAAAGAAAGAGGAAGGAAGCAAGCAAGCAAGCAAGCAAGGAAGGAAGGAAGGAAGCAAGCAAGCAAGCAAGCAAGGAAGGAAAGAAGCAAGCAAGCAAGCAAGCAAGGAAGGAAGGAAGGAAGGAAGGAAGGAAGGAAGGAAGGAAGGAAGGAAGGAAGGAAGCAAGCAAGCAAGCAAGCAAGGAAGGAAAGAAGCAAGCAAGCAAGCAAGCAAGGAAGGAAGGAAGGAAGGAAGGAAGGAGATCCAAAACTTTGTTGTATACAAGAAACACACCTCACAACCAAAGATAAACCAGATTTTTCACAGAAAAGTGAAAGGATGGAAAAAGATACATCAAATAAATGGAAGTAGAGAATGAGCAGAGTAGCTATACTCATATGAGACAAAGTACATTTCAAGTAAAAAGTAGTCAGAGATATTTTTAAAGAATAGTGAATATTAATAAAGATAATAATTCACTGAAATATATTACAATTCTAAATACTTTATATTCACTGTGTACCCAAGTTCATAGAACAAATAATACCAAACAGAAAAGGGAAGATGTACAGCTACATAATAATAGGTGGTCTTAACATCCAACTCTTATGGACAGAATATCCAGGCAAAAAAAATAGCAAAGATATCTTGGAAGTAAAAAATACCACTAATGAAATGGACTTAACATGTATATATACAGTATCTTACCCTACAGCAGACTATGCATTCTCAGCAGCCAGCTCAGAGAACTTCTCTGAAATGAAATTACTTCCAGCAAACACACATATACACAAACACACTAAAATTGTCTTCTGTATCTTAATAGTCCATAATGGAGTATTAAATTAGAAACCAATAGTAAGGAAAATTTTTTAAAAAATGATTCAAACACACATTTTTGAATGATCAGTGGGTCAATGATCTGATATAGAACTAAGAATATACAGAGAGCTTGAAAAGATTAAACTTCCAAAGAATCACCAGCATGATTAATAAATGAACAAAAGAACTGCAAAGACAATACTCAATAGAGGAACAAATGGTCAATAAATATATGAAGAAACACACAACATCCCTGGACATAAAGGAAATACAAATCAAAATGACACTGAGATTTCATCTGGCTCTAGTCTGATGAAAGAAAGAAAATTCTAATCTGACTGGCCATATCAGGAGCACAAAACAACAATAATGTTAGCAATGCTTCATGGAGGGAAAGTAACTTACATACACCATTGATGAAAACTGTAAACTAGTATAATCAGTATAGGGATTCTTCAAAAAATAACCATATGATCTTGCCACTTCACTTGTGGGCATATATCCAAGGAAATATAAATCAGGATACCGTAGAGACACCATGTACACCCATGTTTGTCAAGCACTATTCACAACAGCTAAACTATGGAATCCGTGCAGGTGCCCTACAACTGACAAGTAGATCAAGAAAATGTGAGATATATTTCAAGTGAGTATTAGTCAACCATAGAGAAGAAAGAAATTATATAATTTGCAAAAAAAATGGATGAAACTGGAGGACATTCTGTTAAGCAGACTGCAAGTTTCAGAAAGAAAAAGCCTGCATATTTTCACTGATATACAGAGTCTAATCCTAAAAGATATACAAATACATGGACATAGGCAGAGGGAACATGGGGGGGGGAGAGGGAGGGCGGGAAGGAGGGAAGGAGGGAAGGAGGGAGGGAAGAGGGAGGCAGAGGGCATGAAAGAAAGAGAGCATGAGAGAGAACATGAGAGTTGAGCAAACATGAGAGAGAGAGAACATGATCACAACTGTGAAGCCTGCTTTGGAGTCCATGGTGGAGTCAAGGAAGAGAATAAGAGAATGGTGGGGTATGCATAATATTTAAATACACTGGGCTATTTATGAAGATAACATAAGAAAATTCACAGAAAGATGCTGAGTAATGGAGGGGTGGGAGACATAGAAACAGAGCAATAGAGGGCTAATCTAAGTAAAATATATGCACATGTGAAATATAGTAGAACTCCTTTTTGCAATTAATATGTACTAAAGAAAATGAATATCTGGAATATATAGCAGGTTCTGCTGGGGATGGAGAAGGTAGAAGATAAATGGAGAAGGAAGGTGAATATGATTTAAGCACTGTATATGGAAATAAGACGATACCTGTTAAAATTGCTTCAAGAATGGAAAATGGGATGAGCAAGAGAGAAATAAAAGGGATGAATTTGATCAGGGAGCAGTGTAGACATTACAACAAACATATGCTAAATAAAAATATAGTTGAAAGGTGGTGTCATGAATTAATCCATTGCCAACTCTGGTTTCATTCTTTTTTTGCATGCTTCTGCCTTGTGAATTTGCAGTTTTTCAAAATGAAAGGGCAACATTTATTTCTTCATCCCTTGAATCTGAGATGGCCATTAAGATGTAAATTACCATAAAACTAAGCTTGAAATGCATTTACGTGATAGAACCTGTTTGTTTTTAGATTTCTATTAGTTTTTGCTGTGTCAGAATGTGAGAATGGAGCACAGGAGACCCAATTGTCACGGTGGCTTCAACCAACAGCCAGCTGACTTGAAGACACAGCAATTAGTCTATTGGAGACATCAACTAACCAAGCCTGCATAAATCCTGTCTACAGAATCATAAACCAAGTAAATATCTATTGCTTTAAGCCATTGAACTTTAGAGTAGCCTGTTAAACAGCATTCCTCTATTAATAATAAATAATGTATAGTATTAGTTTTTCACCACTTGCAACCAAGGGAGTCTAAACACAATAATGTCTCCAATGTCTTCCGCAGCTTCTGGTGTCGCTCTCCTTATGGTACTTGGTACACTGCTTCATGATTGATACTCACTTACAAAGACGTTTCTTCACACCAGCACTGTCCAATAGTAATCAAGATATTCTATTTCGCTTATTGTCCACAGTGATAGCCTTAGCTCCATGTGGTTCTTGAGTATTCAAAGTGGCAATTTGCGTTTAAGGCATATAATTTAAATTTTATTTTTATGTGGATTCATTGAGGTAGTTACCTGCAGTTATTGACTACCATGCCCAAGAGCAGTGCTACACAGCTTGTCTTTACAATCAGGAGTTATATGTACCTTGCTCATTAAAATAAATCCAGTCAAGAAAAAGAAAATAATAAGCTTTTTCTTTTTTTTGGTTCTGGTCATGGGGCCTGAACTCTGGGCCTGGGCGCTGTCCCTCAGGTCTTCAGCTCAAGGCTAGCGCTTTACCACTTGAGCCACAGCGCCACTTCTGGCTTTTTTGCTTATGTGGTGCTGAGGAATCGAACCCAGGGCCTCATGCATGCAAGGCAAACGCTCTACCACTGAGCCACCTTCCCAGCCCCAGAAAATAATCATCTTTATGATGCAAGAATGCACTCCTCTGACTCGCATAGGAATTTCTCATGTCTGGGATGCAAACCCATAATATGAATGACCATCGATATTACCAATTTCCACAAGTGTTATAATCATCACTCAGAAACATTGCATCTAGAAGACAAAACTCTCCTATTCACAACAGTCCACTAAGCAAAATAACTTTCTACATGTCTTTGGCAGACCTACGTTTCTCTCCAATGACAAGCACACCCTACGGGGGCTTCTTGTTTCTGGTAGGATCCAGGAGGTCTGTGCAGGAGAAACAGCCAGGAGGCTAGATTCCTAAGGATAGCACTAATCACAGCAGAAAGGAAGACTGACACCTAATTCAACTTTTAATGAAGGGGATTGCTAAAGCAGGTCACTTTCAGTAGTGTGAAAGCAAGGGCTTCCCAACAGGGTGGGATGAGGCTACAGCGGAAGGAGAGCTGAAAGTCAAATTTCTAAGATGGAGCATGCAATCTCCCAGGTGATCAAAGAGCTTCAATAGCCATAGCACTGATCATGGTACCCATATTAACAATATTTTATTGCTTACTATACACCTAAAACCTTAATAAGCATTTTATAAGTCTTTCATGCTCTTCAAAACAACCAGAAGAGTACGTACTTTTTTTTTTTTTGGTGGGCGTGCCAGTCCTGGGGCTTGAACTCAGGGCTTAGATACTGTCCAGGAGCTTTGTTGCTCAAGACAAGTGTTCTATCACTTGAGTCACAAATTCACTACTGAATTTTGGATGCTTAGTTGGAGATAAAAGTCTCAGAGACTTTTCCTATCAGGGCTGGCTTTGAACTACAGTTTTATCTTCATATCTCATCCTCCTCAATAGCTTTGATTACAGGCATGAGCCGCTGGCTCTGGGCAGAAAGTACCATTACTATGTTGCATAAACAAATGAAGACATTAGGGCTTAAAGATAAGAGAACTTACCCACAGTCAGTCTCCTAGAAAAGGATAGAGTCAAAATGGAAAACCAGAGCCTCTGGCTCTCAAGTTCCATCACTGTGCCAAGAAGGCAGTGGTTCTAAGTACACGAAGCCAGGACAGCCTGAACTACTGCAATGTGATTCCCTGGGAAGCTCTGTCAATGTTTTCTTAACAACCCTAACTGCACCTGAAAACAAGTAAACATTAAGAATGAGAGCTTTAAAACATTCACACACACACACACACACACACACACACACACTCACACACACACACACACACCAGGAAGTCTAGACACCTGCTTTTGTATATTTGCTGGATGGAGAAAAATAGATCCATTGTATGAAATATATTTCAACTATTTGGAGAAGTTTTGGTAAAGATTGGTTACGTTTGCAATTCAGCAATGAGACATAAATGTTTAATACAAAGTCTTCCTCCTCACCCACTCTTCCCCTATGGATGCTATGAATAATGCAAAGTCTGTTTTAAACTCTGCTGATTTACTAAAAAAAAAAAAAAGACAGACTATTTTGAAATATTGTTCATACTGTCTGGAGGACAGGGGCATTAAAACACAGGGTAAAACTCAACAAGCTACTTCCTGTCAGCTGTTTCTCAAAACTTCATAGGCGCATAGCACTTAATAAAAAAACATGAACTGTAAATAATACCTGATTTAAACTGCATTTTCCACCAAATGAACTAGACATTTGGAAGACTATTTCACTCTTATTGGGGAACACATAAGCCCTTTTATGCATAGATCTTAATTTCCAGCCCATTCATTGAACAGGTACTATGTGCTAAGCATTTTACTATTGGCATAATTCCCATCAAATGACTGATGCTCAAATATTTTTTTTGGTCAGTCATGGGGCTTGAACTCTGGGCCTGAGGCTGTCCCTCAGCTCTTCAACTCAAGGCTAGCACTCTACCACTTGAGCCACAGTGCCACTTCTGGCTTTTTCTGCTTAGGTAGTGCTGTGGAATCAATCCCAGGGCCTCATGCCTGCAACCAAGTACTCTCCCATTGAGCCACCTTCCCAGCCCTGCTCAAATATTTTGACCTACAAAAAAGGCAAGTTCATGTGGCTCAAACTACTGATATTTTACATGTTTCATTTTCTAATCCTTAAACTAATCAGTAAAGTTGGTTCTTGTATTATTCCAAGTTCTTTAGGATATTAACTTATAATTTGCCTCCAGATAACCAGTGCCTAACATGTAGTAGGTACTCATTAACTATTAGATGGACAAAGGTATGGATGAATAGATGGGTGGATGGGGGCAGAAGAGTGGGTGGATGGATAGGTAGATGGCTGGATGATGGATCAATGAATAAATGGTGGGAGGTAGGTGGGTAGATGATAGGTGGCTAGGCGAGAAGATGGGTGATGATTAGATGGATGGTAGGTGGGTATGTAATTAGTAGATGGGTTATTATGAGTGGTAGACAGGTGGATGGGTAGGTAGATGAATGGATGAGTGGTGGGTGAATGGGCAAGGAAAGGAATGGATTGTGGGTGGAAATGTAAGGGGCCTTTCTCCAAAAATCATACTCCAAAAATGGACAATAACCACCTTGACAATAATCACCTGCCTGCTTAGACCTTTCCAAGATCTGTATGTTTGGAACAAGGGAACAGAGGAGAGGGATACCCTAGCTGAAAGAGTTCTATATGACCTTGATTCTGGGCCAGGATAGGAAGGGAATAGCCACAGGTAATGTGGAAGGACAACTACAACTGTAGGAGTCTGAGGTAGGAGGGAGGTCTGAGATGTTCTGTACAGAGAAATGTCCACACTATCCTCATCTGCTGCAATGCCTCATTAAGTGACATCCCCAAGGGTTAACTGGGAAGGTAGAGGGAGGCAGAACAGAACTGGGAAAAATAAACCTTGAGGAGAAGGAAGAAGGGGAAGCAACTTGAGCTGGAATCGTTTTGTTTTATGAATAGTTTATGGGGCGTATCAGGAGACACACTAACGGGCAAGATCTTGCTGGAATGTTTTCAAACTTTAAAGTGAAAGCCGCCCACCAGGCTGCAACTGTGGGAGAAACGAAACCTGAAACACAGAGGCCCCTTTCTGCTCTGCCCAGCTATTTTGTAAAACATGGATCTGAGGGCTATAGACACTGGGTAGTGTGTCTCACTTGAGATGCTGAAAACACCTTGGAAGTTTATACCATCACTATACTCAGGTAAGTGTTCCAGGTGATTGTTTCCACTACCTGGAAGAATGTCATGGGGAATTCTGAGCAGAAATTTGCACCAAAAGATGCTCTCTACACCAAATACTTTTGTCCCCTTCTGGTGTACCTTCCACTGGTTACCGTGGCGCAAAGAAGAGGGTCAGCCAGGGGTAGGTGGTCGTGCAGGAGGGAGAGAACACACAAGGAGACATAGAAATATTTATTTGTCAAATCAGTTCAGTGCCTTTAACAGTTCCTTCTCTACCCACAGGGGAAGCCACAGGCGTCCCATAAACCAACCCATCCATCCAAGGCCTCAGTGAATGACTCTTGCCTGCCTTCCCTGACCCCATGGCTCCATCTCTCAGATTGAAGCCCAGTATCTTCATGGTTGACCTTACTGGGTCACCCATTCACAACTCATCATAGCAACATCCCTTGGGTTCTCCAGGCCCATGTACAAAGTTTCCCTTTGTCCATGTTCTAGGAATGGTGTGGCCCACACCAGTTTCTGGCTCCAAGCCAGGCTCTGCTTCAGGGCCTCTTGCTTGTCTGGAATGTGGATTTAGATGTCAGCCAGCAGATTAATGCAAGGGCCATTTCTGTCACACTGGCTGCATGTGGAGTGTTGGGCGCAGCTCATGAGTGGGGACACTTTGCCCCTTTCTGCTTTAGAACATGCTGGCCAGCCCTTCCTTCCCACTCACGGACAGCCAATGTTTACTTCCTCATGATCTCCCTCTTTTGTACCTGTGCTCCTCTTATACCTGAGAGCATATCCGAGCCAACGTATCTTCCTGGTAAGCTTTGCTTTTCTTCTGAGTTAAAATATTTGGGTGGCTAAGATATGTATTCAAATGTTTTTTTTCTTTTATCCGATTATTTCTAACATATTCATAAGATGATTTCTTGGTTGCTTTGTATGTCCCTCCCCCCACAGTATAACCCCTGCTTTCACTGTATTTGATATAATTTGTGGAGGGGAAGGGGAAAAACAAATCGTTTAAGTAGGGATACAGGTGGACCCATTGCCACAATGAGATGTACAAGTCGTTATGTCGAAAACGAACTTTACAACTTTGGTGCAGGGAGGGGGGGGCAGAGGAGGGGAAAATAGAAAAAAAATATTTGGGGGGTTAGGTTTTTATTGTTGTTTGTTTATTTTCTTTTCCAGAAAGATTGAGAAGCTTTTCTAAAGGGCAGATATACTTCCTGGTGTCTTTAATACCTGCTCTTATCTTAGGAGATGTTGTTGTTTGTCATTAGGGTGCTGCTTTGTATTTACTTAGGAATACAAAGGTACCCTTTAATTTTGTTTGCAAAATATCCCTGTGGTAAATGAATATTGATTAGGGCAGATATTAGCATTGTCTAGGGAATTCATAGGTGTCAAATCCCACTTATTTCTTTCTTACTTCATTCATTCATTTGCAATTAATAAGAACTATATCATGCCCAAATCTGAACAATAAAACAGCAGGAAAAAAAAGCAGACAAGATAAAAGCTCTAATGGAACTTACAGCTTAGTGAGGAGAGAGACTCAATAGACAAGTACAGAAATAAACGAACAGAATCAATGAAAATAATAGGCTTATGAAAAATAGTGGGATGGAGCAAGAATAAAAGTTGAAGGATGGAAATGTTCAGGAGTTCTATGCATAGCTACCCATGGAGAACAAGCCAAGGTGAACAAACTTCACTACTTGAGAGCTATTCTTTCTAAACCTGGTACAACATCCATGGAGTTACTCTGAACTTGGAAACATCTACTTCATCCTTAAACAGGGCTGGTCTGAATGGGCGCAGCCATTCTACCAGGAAAGCTAATCTTGGGTGTTGAGGGTGTCTAGTCAGCATAGGAAAAAGAAAGAGAGGAGGCACCACCAACAAAGGACAGAACTGAGTAGGACAGAATGGGGGCCAGCAGAATAGCATTACAAGAGGATCTGGTTCTGGACAATGGCCTCACCCACAGCAGCTCTGACCACTGATGGAGAAACCAATAGCTCCACACAGATCCTGGTGGGAAGATGTGGAATTTGAAGCTGATACCAAGTTTTGTAAGGAATCCTGTTTGCATCCTAGTTTAGGCACTGTGGCCTCCACATGATCAGGCAGTACAGGGAAGGTAGAAGACAAGAACAATGGGACTCCCAGGAGTATGACAGGAACCTGGCTGGAATCTAGAGAGCAACTGGCCTGAGATAAAGAGAGCTGAGAAGTTACAAGGGTCCTTAGCTCTGTGTGTATCACACAAGTCTGTATTCCTAACTGGCATTGTTTCTGAAACATTTTCTGTAGGAACTCTCTTTTGAACAAGCTAGCCCATGTTCTAGGAAGGATTCAGTGAAGAGACACCTGGAAAAACTATTCTGAGTGAAGAGAGAGATGTATAGACATTCCCTTCAAATATGGTGACAAGGTTAATTTCATGAGGGAGAAATGCTCAAAACCTTACCAAATCAGAAAACGAAAAAGAAACACTGGGAACACAAATGCGTAGATTTACAAATTTGGAAGACATGGGGTTCAGAGAAGAGACCTAAAGGATCTATTCATCGACGTAGATATGATCATATTAATAACTGCAGTCAGTGGTATTTGTTAACATTTTCTGGGTGCTAAGTCCCAGGTCTTATGCTAAGAGTACATTACATTCAGTGTTCATGGCAATCCTTGAGGACAGATATTATGTTTTTAATGATTTTTCTAGAATGGAAAATGGCTTTCAGATCATTTGAAATGCTCACCCAAGACTTCACAGCTGGCTTTGGAAACTGAATAGGAGAGTGACCCAGTCAAAAATGTCTGGTGACCACTTACACAGAATCACGGAAGGCCTTATAAACTGAAGTTTCCCAGGCCCCAATTGGCCTATAAAAATCTATGACTGACTGGAGCCTGGACAGCAAAAGTTCTAGGGATATTTTTTAAAGTATTGAACTCCTAGCCTTGAGCTTGTTCAGTAAGTACTCTACCACTTGAGCCACATTCCCAGCCCTTGTGTTTATAGCTTGTTTTTCAGACAGGATCTCCTGCTTTTGCTGGGCCATCCTTGGACCTTGATCTTCCAACCTTATCTATTCACATACTTGGGGTTATAGGCACGTACCTCCATACCCTTATCCTCTGGTTCGTTTAAAAATATATGTTGGCCGGGCGCTGGTGGCTCATGCCTGTAATCCTAGCTACTCAGGAGGCTGAGATCTGAGGATCGTGGTTCAAAGCCAGCCCGGGCAGCAGAGACCGTGAGACTCCTATCTCCAATAACCACCAGAAAACCGGAAGTGGCACTATAGCTCAAGTGGTAGAGAGCTCGGCTTAAGCTAAAGAGCTGAGGGACAGCGCCCAGGCCTAGAGTTCAAGTCCCACGACC
>NW_012267348.1:2002609-2026074 GCF_000151885.1 Dipodomys ordii | reverse complement strand
TGTACAGTATGTTCACAAATAAAATTAAATTAAATTAAAAAAAGTGTTTCCTTTACATAGTCTGCAATTTTCAGTAACTTTAAATAAATGTCTGTTTATACTCAAAGAAAAAAAAAGAAACATGTTAGTACTAATGGATGAGTTTGGCTTAGGGGAAGTAAAGGAAGAGGGTCAACTCTGACACTGGTCAAAACGTGTTCCAGAGGAAGGGAAATTTATACCATCAAAGACACAGAGTCTTTGGAGATCATGATATACTGATGAAACTGAAAGAACTTCAATAAAGGGAAGAATAGTAGTAGGTGGTAGTGGTAGTCATAGTGAGAGGTGAACACAGGCCAGGTGACATAAAGGACCATTTCAACCATCGTAAGGTGTCTAGACCTGCTCATAAGAGAAGGAAATTACTTTTCTGATTTCACAGGTAGTAAGGGCTTTCCAAGTGGGCCACGTGAGTGACTGTGCAGAAGAGGGTAACAAAGGTAGAGGAAAGTGGCAATGCCTAAAATCATAGTCTCTGCACTGGAAAAAGGGAGCCTTTTCAATAAATGATGTTAGAAAAACTGGTTATCCACATAAAAACAATGCAACTAGACCCATATCTTTTGCCAGTTACAAAAATCAACACAAAATGAATTCAAGACTCAAATGTAAGACCTGGACATACAATTTCTAGACCTGAAGCTATGGAACTACCAAAAGAAAACATGGGGAAAATATCTTAGAACATTTAAATGAGCAAGGATTTTTTTTCTGCAAGAACACAAAAGCACAGGAAAGAAAAGCAAATATGGAAAAATAGGATTATATCAAACTAGAAAGCTTCTGCTCAGTAAAGGCAATGGTCACAAATGAAGACAGTATCTACAGAATGAGAGAACTATTTACAAATTGTCTGTGTGACAAGGGGTTAATATCCAGAACATCTAAAGAACTCTAAAATCTTGCTAGTTCACAAACAAAACAACCTGATTTTAAAATGAGCAACAGGCTGAAGCTGATGGCTCACACCTGTAATCCTAGATATTCAGGAGGCTGAGAACTGAAGACAGTTGTTTGAAGCCAGCCAAGGCAGAAAAATCTCTGAAACTTATTTCCAATTAACCAGCAAAAAGCTAGAAGGAAAGGTATGGCTCAAGTGGTAGAGTGCCAGCTTTGAGTGAAGAAGCCAAGTGAGAGTGTGAGACCCTGAATTTAAATCCCAGTGCTGGCACAAAGGTAAATAAATAAATAGCAATAGACCTAAATAGCCATTTCTCAAAATAAGGCATGAAGGGGCAACAAACATATGGAAAATGTTCAATATCATTTATCAGCAAGGAAATGCTAACCAAAACTATAATGAAATATCACCTTATCCCATAAAGAATGGCTATTTATAAAAAGCCTAAAGGTAGCAAATGCTGATGAGGATGTAGAGAAACAAAGGAATTATGAACTGCTGCTGGGATTGTAAATTAGTATAGCCATTGTGGAAACCTCTATGGAGGTTCTTCTAAAAGCTTAAAATAGAACTGCAATATAATTCAGCAAATCTACTACTTGGATTTAGCAACCCACAAAGGGCATGAGATCTACGGGTTGGAAAAACATCTGTATTCCTGTGATCATCTCAGCAAGATTTGGGAAATCCAAGAAAACACCTAAATAATGACTGGATAAAGAAAATGGGGCACATATACACTGCAGAATACTACTTAGACATAAACAGGAATGCAGTCTCATCATTTGTGACAACACAGTTGAAACTGGAGATTGTTATGTTACATAAAATAAGAGAGGCAAATAAATACAGAAACCACATGAACTTACTCATGAGCTACATAAAAATGTTTACTTGACAAAAGTTGAAAGTTGGGCAGTGGTCTCCAGAGACTGGAAAGATTAAAAGGAAAAAGAGATGGAGAAAATCATTTCAGTGAATAATAAGTCACAAGCAAAAGAAATCCTGGGGTGCAATTGCACAGAAGGGGACTATAGATAACAAGTATTTACTGTGCATTTCAAAAAGCTAGAAGAACAAATTCTGAATGTTCTCACCATAAAGAAATGACAAGTATTTTAGAAGATTGTTATATTTAAACAAATTTAAATATTATACAATGAATGCATGTACCAGAACATCACCTGGTACCTGGTTAGGAAAGTCTGTGAGACTTTTATCTCCAATTGAACAGCAAAAAGGTGGAAGTAGAGAAATGGCTCAAGTAGTAGAGTGCCAGCCTTGATTTAAAAAGCTAAATGAAATCACAAAGCCCCAAATTCAAGCCCCAGTACCAGCAAACATACAAAAAAATTACATGTATATGTATTCTTTTTTGTTTTATGCTAAATAAAGAAAAATAAAACACAAGTAAAGTTATTATGTCTTCTCTCTTTCCAACTGGCTCCCCAAAAATAAAAACTTTTAAACAAATCGCAACTAACCAATTGACTGAAGAAATGGTCACTGACTTTCCCTCCATCTTGTTGTTGGTAGCATTATAGGAGAGGTGAAGAATTTGTGTTGGAAGATGAAAGGGAAAATGGCCCCTGGGAATTGTATGTCGGATCCACCTGATGGGCATGGCTGAAAATGCATTTGATTGCTGATAAGAACCATAGCTCATGAACAGCTAGGAAGGCTCCTTCTGAACTTTGTTTTGTCTCCGTTTGGAGAGGTTCTCAGAGTGCTGCTGAGGTTTCTTTATGCTTTGATAATAGACTTATTTGATCTATAATGTTTTTGCTGTTGACACACATCTGAGAGTCACTGCCTTAGTAGAAGGTTTGGGGGAAAGTGTGGTCATCTCACAACCAGAAATTCTAGCTCAAAATTAGGGTATGAAATTTATCTGCATTACAATTTCAGCATTAATCCTTCCTAACTACATGGGCCTGCTAATGTACTCCATGTATTGTTTCATATTCGGAGCTTCATCTGTGACGTGTAGATTCACTTTGTATCCCTACAAAGTGAAAAGAGCTTGATAACATGAGTGAAATGCTTAGCACAGGGCCAAGTACAGCCAACACTCACTAAATGGCCGTTAGTACTCATTTTAATGCTACTGTAACTATTACAAGTAGTCTTATCAGAGTCTTCAAGTCTTCCTAAGGCTGAGGAGACTCATACATTTACCAATAAGTAGATCTTTGGCTGAAAAAAATACAAGTGCTGATATGAACTATCACTTACTTTGCCTATGTGATGCCAAGAAATCTTGCAAAGCCACTGTGAAACCACATGCCAGTCACATAGGCAATCAACACCACTAGGAAGGAGTGAGGCTGCCAAAGATTGCATTACGTTTTTGCTTTCAAACGGGTAGTCGTAGTGGTGGTGGTATTTGCGTGCAATGTAAGATAGAGACAGTGTGTGAAGTGGTAAAAATGTGATATGTCTTTTTACCAACCCTGGGCAGCCACATACTACACTGAATAGCAGGGTGAAAGGAAGCCACACAGGAAGTTGGAGACTCATCTTCCCCAACCATATCAACATAAGACACTTTTCCCACATCTCAGCACCTGGTATGATTTTTATGGTGCTGAGAATTTCACCTCATATGTGTGTCATGGGATAAGAGTCAAGATTGGATTTTTATAGGTCTTGGCTTACTGAATATTTACGGTGTTGTATAAATTAGACCCATAGAGAAACCAAAGTCATAAAGCAGTCTGCCTAAGCATGAGGAGACTGGGAATGACAAATATAAAATCCTGTCAAGACACCCGAAGAGGAAAGATGACATCCTGCCCAGTTTTATACAGTTTATACATATAGCTTTACCAAACTGAGATTATACCATGCATGCTCTAATACATTTTATGTTGGAAATGTATGATATAAAATGTGATTATGACATTTTGTGTCCACTTGACTGGACCAAGGGATGCCCAGGTATCTGGAAAACCATTATTTCTGGGTGTGCCCCAAGGGTATTTCCAGATGAGGTTAGAATTTGAATCAATATAAATTATGTAGGTTTCTAAGCATTCACACAGAGTGAGACCAAAGAAGGATATTCTTAAGAGAGGATCACAAAGCCTCAATAGCTATGTGCATATGATTATATAAAACAATATTTATCAAAATGAACTCCAAGATATGAAACAAGAGGTTTTATTTTTCTTTATTGCTGTTTATGCTCTATTTTCCTTTTGTCTTGTTTGTTAATTTATCTGTCTTTAGGATGGTAAGAGGGGGACAGAAAAAGGGTGGAAAAAGGGTGAACAAACGTAGGAGAGATACTAGACATTAGACACTAGACAACTTGTGGGTGGGGACAAGAGGTAAAAACTAGAAGTGAGAGTCAGAGAAGGGGTGATATTGTTCGAGAAGAAATGTACTCATTACCTAACTTATGTAATTGTAACCCCTCTGCTTATCACCTTTACAATAACAATAATATATGTATATAAGAATTGGAATCAGCAGACTGAGTAAAGGTTGCCTTCACAATGTGAATGGCTATGATCCAATATGTTAAGAAACAACAGAACAAAGAAGGAGAGAGAAGAATCAACTTTTCTTTATATGAGTAGTCACTCATCTTTTTCTGCTCTCTAGATATCAGTGTTCCTGGTTTTCAGACCTTTGGACTCTGACATCAGATATTGAAATGAATTAGTTCATTGGATTTTCTAGTTCTTCAGCTTGGAAATGGCAGATTATGTGACTTTTTGGCTTCCATAACTACATGAACCAATTCCTATTACATACATACATATGCTATATGTTTACTATATGTCAATCAATGTGATCTATCTTTTCATTTTGGAGTTGGATAAGATTCTATGATAGGTTATATATACCTTTTGCTCAGATATAGGTAAATCACTTTCAAATTTTATTCAGGATAAGGATAAATTATTCTGTGTAACAAAAAAAGCCCAAACCCTATAATTTATAATACCTAAGAGAAGGTAACAATAGAGAATCATAACAATTTGTCAACCTCTGCTTGAGAGACATTACACCAAGTTATGTTTTCAATAGCTATCTATGTAGGAATACTGTCATTGTCCCTACATTCTTCCTCTTTAGAAAAGAATAGCTCAAAGCATGCCAACAAAATGCATTGTCTAGGTGGTGTCATTTGGTTGAAACCCCATCCTCTTACCTTAAGTTTCATGACTTATCTTTCACTCACCACAGAATCCTAAACATTCTTTAAAGAAAGTCTATTTGTAAACACTTGCTAATTATACTGTATCATGTTGGTGCCAGATTCTTGGACTACAGAAGAATGCTTTTCGGGAGGGCTGTCCAGCTATCCAACTCTGTCCTTCCCAACATGCAAATATGTGCCTCTTCTAGCCAACAAGATTTTATTTTTAAAACTTTGTCATTAGCTCTCTGCAAAAGTGTTGAGTGGAGAAGATGAGGAAGAAGAAGAGGGAAGAAAAGGATGATAGAGAACATTCTTCAGAAATCACCTCCTTTTATTCTGAAGTTTTAATTACCACAGATGACTTTTATCTCCAAGGAAACTGCCTCAATTCTGAGAACAGATGCTCCCAACCTCATTTGACCTGCACATGGCCAGGGGATAAAACACAATGAAGGACCTAAGCTACTGAAGGGCCATAAGGAAATCATTTCACCAACAGATAGCATCTCTCCACATCAGGGTTTGGGATGTCCCAGCAACAGTGACATTTTCCAGGAACCACACAGACACAGCTTGTACTTTCCAGTGCTTGTGGTGACAGATGGCCCCTCCATAAGCAGGAATGCCATTACTTACAAATCTCTTCCACCCTTCCCTTTATGTGGTCTCCATATTGCCCTTGTTCACTTTATATAGACTTGGATCCTGATTTGCCAGAAGCCAAGGAAAACAGACTTAGAAAAACTTAGGCTCAACATCACCTCCTCTGCTACCTGGAGATTTGAGTTATTCTTTCCTAATCACACTTTGAAGAATAAGGATGACATCAGCTTTCCTGGTGTCTACAGCTCTCTTGGTTCAATACGTTAAGTGACATAAAGCTATGATGCTTACATATGATAAAACACCATGAAAGTACCTTACACATTGCAAATAAATAAATAAGGATTAATTATCACCATCCTTATTTTCTTCTCTTTCCAATTTAAACCTGTCTGTATTACTGTACCCAAAATTAACATTAATTGGCTCCTAATGTCTACCCAGTTCTCTGTTCTTACCTTGGGAATCCAACTGTGCATACCCAGTGGAAAATCTCACTTACTCATTTGTTTAGTTTTATTTTATGGTAGCTCAACTAATCTATTGGTTAACTTTGGCATCTGGTAGACCTAGTCTGGTCTTATGGCTCCAAAAGTTGTTGAATGTGTAACTTTGAGAAAATTACTGGAAATTTTTCAGCCTGTTTCCTTAACTACAAAACAGGAATAACATGATCTACTCAATCAGTAAGGTATTCAATATATTCAGTTTGCACAAAGTCCACCTGGGAAGGTTGTTTAAATGGAGAATCCTTGGTCCTGCATAGTAGCAAGCTCTAGGGTAGGGCTCAGGTAGGTAATTTTGTCACCAGCCTTCATGGTACATGCCTATCCTTATCATTGAACAGCCTTCTATGAGGATTGAATTGAATTACTCCTGTCAAGGATTAGTCCGGTTTCTAGCACATAGTACTCATTATTTGTAATAGCAGTCAAAGTTTGAGCCCCTACTGTGTGCTAGGCACTGTGATAAGTATTAATTAGGATTTGTCAATGATCCAGAGAGATAAGTCTTACCACAGAATCTAGAATAGCAGGCCAACACTGAACAAGTATTCTGAGTATTTCATGATTCTCCGTGTTCTAGGGCGTTGGGAAGGTAGTACAAACTCTATTCTCCATTCCAGACCCCTCAGAGCTTTTCCCTTCAACTTTCTTTTTTTTTTCTTTTTTCTTTTTTATTGTGAGAATACCGTACAGAGGAGTTACAATTACGTGGGCAAGATAATGAGTACGTTTCCCCTTCCCATCCCTTCCCATACTCCCCCCACCTCCTCGCCACCAAAGTTGTAAAGTTCGGTTTTTTGTTGTTGTTGTTTGTTTTTTGTTTTTTGGGTCCAGTCATAGGGCCTGAACTCTGGGCCTGGGCGCTGTCCCTCAGCTTTTCAGCTCAAGGCTAGTGCTCTACCACTTGAGCCACAGTGCCACTTCCGGCTTTTTTCTTTTTGCTTATGTGCTGCTGAGGAATCGAACCCAGGGCCTCAGGCATGCAAGGCAAGCGCTCTACCACTGAGCCACCTTCCCAGCCCCCTAAAGTTGGTTTTTCAACATAACGACTTGTACATCTCATTGTTGCAATGGGTCCACCTGTATCCCTAGTTAAATGATTTGTTTTTGCCCTTCCCCTTCACAAATTATACCAACATCAGTGAAAAATACAATGAAAGCAGGGGTTATACCATGGGTGAGGGACATACAAAGCAACATAGAAATCATCTTATAAATATGTTAGAAACAATTGCATGAAAGAAAAAAAAACATTTGAATACTTATCTTGGGGTTCATTCCCCTAACATCAACTTATCTGACCTTTGCTCAGTGGTAGAGTGCTTGCCTTGCATGCATGAGGCCCTGGGTTCGATTCCTCAGCACCACATAAGCAGAAAAAGCTGGAAGTGGGGCTGAGGCTCAAGTGGTAGAGTGCTAGTTTACAGCTGAAATGCTGAGGAACAGCGCCCAGGCCCAGAGTTCAGGTCCCACGACCGACCAAAAAAAAAAAAAAAAAGAGTACCTTCAACTTTCTAAGACATACTTCTTTAAAACACAGGCTATGGTACTCTGGAAGGAGGGAATGCACCAGCTAAAGTCAACTTCAATTTTTTTTAAAGATTTTTCTGAGTGACATGACTTCATATGATAAGTTTGCCCATGTTGGATGAATTTTTATACCACAGAAGTTCACAAAGCCACAAATTAGAGTTTTCCTCATCTTAGCTCCTAGGCCCTGTTATAAATATTTCCTAACATACAGGTTAACTCGTCACTTCTCCTCTGTTTTTGCCTTCTTCCCACAAGTATTTGGACCCATTTGACCCCTACCCCCAGCTCCAAATCTAGTTGACGGTCTCAGAAACACCCAGATGAAATCTCATGCCATGTTTAGATTTTTATTTTCCTGAGTGGTTGAGTGCCAGGTTACCAATCCCACCGGGTAGTATCTTTAAATGAATTCCACCTGCTGGGCATGCCCTCTGCCTCTTGGTGAGTAAAGGAGGGAATTTCCCCTCATGTAACAATGCCATCCATTGGAATTTTGCTCATCATCCCTCTGAAGGTCCACCACAGGGTTGTTTGCTAGGATCACTGTGTTGGAACAGGCTGTTACTGAGAGTTCTTTACACAGGGAAGAGCCTAGGAAATGCTTGGCTGGTGGAAGGAAGAGCAACCAACACTGGTTGGCCCTTTGAGGGAATCTCCTGATCAGATCTCTGTTGGTGAGACTATGGGAAATCCTTTTCTCTTGTACAGAACATTCTCTCCTCCACAGTTCTCTCTGATAGAAACCAAAAAAAAAAAGGAAAAAAAATGCCAGACCATAGAATTTAAACAGAAGGGCCTTCAACAATTTATCTCACACTTCAGCAACTTTTCAGTTTATATTTATAAACCTCACTTATTTACTTGTTCTGTTTTTGTTACAGTAAACTCATTTGGAGTCACCACATAAAAGGATTTTGTTTACATGGCCTCTGCTTGCAGTTTAAATTCCTGGTTGAGTCTCTTAAAAAGGAAGAAGGAAAGAGAGAGAAAGAGAGAGAGAGAGAGAGAGAGAGAGAGAGAACCCAGTTTTATTCTCCCAAAGAACAGGAAAACTCTAAATAAAAGTTCTGAGCCTTCCTAACATGGAAAAATAGGCCCAAGATTTTGTGTAGAGGCTCAGGGAGATGTAAGGGAAGGGTATAGAGAGACAAAAGAGGAATTTGAGAGGGACCCAGTACTGGAATCTTTACAAATCAGGCTTGTTTGGTTACTAGAATTTACAGTTAGGTTTGCCAAAGTTTTCTGGCTGAAAAAAGCATGATAGGGTTTCCTTAGGATGGAACTGAGAGCCTGTAAATCCTGTGGCTCAGTGGATCATGGTGGAAGCTTAAAAGAGACCCAGTTCTACCTAGCTCTTACTACTCTGTTATCCCCTACCCAGAACCCCTCAGAGGCTGTAGAACACCCATTTCCATTTGTCATACAATATAGTCATCATCATACATTTGATTACTATAGGATATAGGAGTTCCAAAGAAGGCTGAATGGCATTTTATCATCTGTTCCTAGATCCTTTGAGGGATGTGGGAGGGGGTGTGGTGTGTGTATGTGTGTCTGTGTGCATGTGAATGTGAGTGAGTGACAGAGTCAGAGAGAGAGAGAGAGAAAGAGATCTTTCTGGAATACTGAGGGGAAGGAATGACCATCATAGGGATACCCTATGGACAGAAAGGACAACTGGAGAGAATGTCTTCCCTTTTGCTCTTCCTGATAGGCCTTCATTTATCTTTCCAAGTAGTAGAACCTCTCAGCAAACAGGTGAACAAAACAAGAGCCTCAGTAATCATATAACATCATTTGTATGAGATTCCCCTGGGGATTCTTTGAAGTGCCCTCTTCCAATCATGTTTCCATTGGCTAAAGACAGGAAGAGAGCACTGTGCCTAGAGGCTTGGGGAAGGAACTGACTTTCAGCAGCCCTGTGAGAGAAGGGGAAAGAACTTCAAACCAGCAATCAACCAGGGAAATATGACAGTAGAAAACATTCCATGAAATATTATACGATAGCTAAAAAGAAAGGTCTCTGGGGCACAAGGTTCAGTTTTTAAAAAAAAAAAACGAGCAACATAATATTGTTTTCGAAATAAAACAGTTTCAATTTTAAAGCCAATTATGATGACAGAAATTTTTTTAAAAAACAATCTCAAAAGTTGAACATTGTAGAATTCCACATCCATATCGTTTTCAAAATGACAAAATTATAGAGCTGAGAATCAGATTAATAATTGGCTGAGACAGAGAAGTGAGGCAAAAGAAAGTCAAAAGTCTAAAAACAACACCGCAAATTTCTATAGATATATTGGTAAGTAAATGAAAAACAAAAACTAAAAGTATATATGGTATACCAATGGCTGTGGGTACTTTGCCATTAGGGGAGTCTTTGGGGTTAGTATTCTCATCAGAGGATACTTAGCCTTATCTTGTAATGGAGTATTTTTCCAACAGCATGCATTTGTATATTTTTGTGTGCATAGTTTAGAAACACATGATAAGCTCTAGAGAGTCAGCCAGAATCAACAAGTATTGATTGAACATAGAGTGTTGGACAGACACTTGGGTTGGAGCAGTAGGTGGCCAGATACAACCCCATCCTCAGAGAAGAATGGTATAGCTCTGCAAACAGGCATTAAACAGATGGTCACACATGTAACAGTTGCCAGGACCAAGAAGCATCAGGAACTGTGGAAACAGAGCAGGGAGCTTAGGATTCATTTCTGTAGCTAACCCTGCTGCCCTGCAGCCAGTAGCTATTCATCTTCTCGCTCATTAGATATTTGCAGTGACTTCTTCATCCAGTCTGAGGAGATGCAGAAGAAAATACACACTCCTGCCTCCATTACCAGAAAGAACATCCAAAAGCTCAATCTACCAAGTCAGAGGCTAAGCAATAGATTTACCTTGAGTCAAGCTTTGAAAACAAGACATGGAAGCAGGCATGGACCCCCTGGAACCCAGAAGAATGAAGAGAAAAGACAACAGTTACCTCAAGCTGGGCAGTGAAGACTCACAAAACAAGTCATTAACTTTCCTGAACCAAGGGCTGGTGGCTTAGGCCTAACATCTTAGCTACTCAGGAGGCTGAGAGCCGAGAATTGCAGTTCAAAGCCAGCCTGGGCAGGAAAGTCTATGAGACTCTTATCTCCAATTAACCAGCAAAAAGCTGGAAGTAGTAGTCAAGCAGTAGAGTTGTCAGCCTTGAGTAAGAGAGAGTACTAAGGCCCTGAGTCCAAGCCCCAGTACCAGTACAAAAACAAGCAATCAAATCTTAAATATAAAAATACTGTGGGCTAGGATGTAGCTCAGTGGCAAAGCACTTGCCTAGCAAGTGCAACGTCCTCTGTTTGATCCCCAGTACCAAAAAGAAAAAGAAAAGAAAAGACAAAAAATACAGTTAAAAAAACAAACAAAAATATTGAAAATAGCTCTTATGGTTTGAATATATCATATATTCCACAGGCTCCTGTATTGAATGGTTAGACCACAGCTGGTGATAGTATTTTGAAAGTTTGTGAAAAAATGTAGGAAGTAGGCCATTGTTGGAGAAAGAAGTAGGAGTAAGGTTCTTGGGCTGTATTGTGTCCCTGAGCCCTTCTTTGATCTCTCCTGTCAGATATGGGATGAAGAAGTTCCTTTATCACACCTGCATGTTACCATGTTCTGTCTAAAAACATGGAGTCAAATAACCATGGGCTGAGCTCCCTGAAACTATAAACAAAAGGTATTTTCTGCTTTTAAGTTGTTTGTATAAGGCATTCTGTTACAGTGATGATATAACTGACTAATCAACAGCCAAGGGAACAAGTATTGAACATGAGAACCTGAGCACACATCCAATCATATTCATGCCTCCCTTCCCAGTTAACTTCATCCTGCACAGAATCTATGGTATCATATATCTGTAGCATCATGACAATTAGATATGACTGTAGCAACCAAAACTGGCCACAGAATTGAATGCCATGAGTTTCCAGATTGAATGGTCATATATTTAATTCATGCTATGAAGACGTTTAAAAGCATCCAAAGAGAAAAAAACAGTTCACATTAATGTTACAAAAAAGAAACAAACAACATAGTTCCTTTAAAATGTCAAGGGATTTATCTTATTTTAAAACAAAACTAGGAAAAAATAAATCCTCAAAGAAACAACTGCCTGATAAATAAGTGGGCTAAAGACTTAAAGAGAAACTTCTCTGAAGAGGAAAGAAGGATGGCCAATAGACACATGCAGAAATGTTCAACCTCCCTGGTCATAAAAGAAATGCAAATCAAAACAACATTGAGATACCACCTCACTCCAGTTAGAATGGCTATAATCAAGAAATCTAATAACAACAGATGTTGGAGGGGATGTGGCCAGAAGGGCATCCTGCTGCATTGTTGGTGGGAGTGTAAATTTGTTCAACCACTTTGGAAAGCAGTATGGGGGTTCCTCAAAAGACTCCACATAGAGCTCCCCTATGACCCAGCAATCCCACTTTTGGGCATTTACCCAAATGATCACAAACAAGGCCATACTAAAGCTACCAGCACAACTATGTTTATTGCAGCATTATTTACCATAGCTAAGTTATGGAATCAACCCAAATGTCCCTCAGTAGATGAATGAATCAAGAAAATGTGGTATATATACACAATGGAATTCTATGCCTCCATCAGAAAGAATGACATTGCCCCATTTGTTAGGAAATGGAAAGGCTTGGAAAAAATTATATTAAGTGAAGTAAGCCAGGTCCAAGGAAATACTAGTATATGTCTGAGACAAGCAGAAATGGTCAGATAAGTTGATGTTAAGCAAAATGAACCTCAAGATAAGGTTTCAAATGTTTTTTTTTCTTTTGGCTATTGTTTCTAACATATTTATAAGATGATTTCTTTGTTACTTTGTATGTCCCTCCCCCACGGCATAACCCCTGTTTTCACTGTATTTGATGTTGGTATAATTTGTGGTGGGGAAGGGAAAAAACAAATTGTTTAAATAGGGATACAGGTGGACCCATTGCAACAATGAGATATAGAAGATGTTATGTCGAAATGACCTTTACAACTTTGGTGTGGGGGGGGGGGAGGAGGAGTGGAGGAGATGCGAAGGGATGGGAAGGGGAAACAAAGGAGGAGGCAACGATGCTTGATAAGAAATGTACTCATTACCTTGCCCATGTAATTGTAGCCCCTCTCTACAGTATTTTCACAATAAATTAATAAATAAATAACCTTCAGAAACTCTCTGGGCTTTGGTTTCATTACCAGAAAATTGATGATAAAGGGGTAGGGTGTGGATAAAGAGAAACTATGCTTACAAAATGGCCAGAGATGTAAGAAGTTCTTGAAATCAATGGGGAGTTACTCTAATAACTAGTCAGTACCCACCTTGCTGGCAAGATGGACTTCTGAAGAAGTCTGATCCCTTTTAGCACAGGCTCAGGCATCCAGAATAAGCAAGAGATGCCCAGAAATTTCTTTGATGCATTTGAAGTGAAGATCTCCAAATTTTTCAGTACCACCCTCCCACAGAAGGAACCAGACATCGGGTTGGGACCAGGTAGAATCCAGTTGCGCAATTCTACCTCATTCCTCAGCTATCTCAACCACCCCCATCCTTCAAGAGGCAATGGGAAAGGCCTGTTGGGCTCCAGAGACTCTTGGAAGCCACTCCCCACAAACCACGGGTCAGGATGGACATTCAGAGGTTTTTCAACTGAGGCATGGCCATCAGCAACTTGTTTCCCATCACCACTAAAACAACCCTGTCCTCCTTGTGACCCCCACCTCAGATTGTGCAATCCATTCCTGCCTTCAATGTTGTCCATACAATTTGGCCTCAGAGAACACAGACACCCAAATGGCTGGCCCGCTGCCAGCTCCTTCCTCTCCCATTCCACCCTCTGCACTACACCAGTTTTCATTCCCAAGCCCAAATTGAGCAGATTACTCTCATACTTGAGGATCTTCAAATTGTCCTCGTTTCAAAGACCGTACAATGTCACCCTCCCACCCTAGCATTTATAGCCCACTCCATAAGCCCTGGCCTGCCACACTAGCCACACAGCACGCCCTCCACTCACAGGACACCCCCTCCCACCACACCCATCTCCAAATCTTGCTTGCTTGAGATGCTTCCTGGGTCCCAAGGCTTTCCCTTCCACATGTGATTCTCCATTTACTTTTAATTCTGCGGAGTTGAAACTTTTGAAAATTCTTTACAAATGTACTGAAGCTCCCAAAAGGAGAAAACAGAGAAGAGAACATTATGTCTGCATTCCTCCTAACAGCCCAGAGGTGAGCATTTTAACCCAGTTCCAGGGACAAGTGATTCATCTGTAGTATCCACATTAGGATAACAAAATCTTAACCACTTTGATGGCTTTTTTTCCCCTCTGAGTTCAAGGACTCAAGACGTTTGTTTTAAGTCGAGACCCCTGAGGGTGGTGATTTCTAATAGTTAAATATGTGTTATCTGTGCTTGAGTCACATTGTTCTATTTCTACTTAAAACTTAGTTCTATATTTCTTTACACTGGACAATAAAAGCCATCATGGCCCCGTCAAAAAGTTCTGGGCACCAACTAGCAATCATGAGAAGGGTTGGGGGATTCAGAAGATAGTTGAACATAATAAATGCATTTCCTTATTATCCTTTTTGACTAGCAGTAGCTTTGATCATGAGCTTCTCTGGGAGCATGGGATCACTGCCTGCCACTCCATGCTCCAGAACAAGTGGCTGTCACTTGGTGGCATTAACAGTGGCAACTACTTCTTACCTGCAGGAAACTATGAAATTCACACTACTCAGGTACAATTTTTCATTTTTAAATTGTTTTTTAAACTGAGGGACTGTAGTTGCTAATCAGCCACTCTACTAATTGCCTCCGACCCTTAAATCCTATTGCTTTAATTTTTCAGGCAAGGTCTTGTATTTCTGCCTGGACTGGTCATAGATCATGATCTTCCTAGCTAAGCCTCCTGAGTAGCTGGGAGTCCAGGAATGAGCCACCAGACCCATCTTTAGATCTATTTTTCCCCCTAATTGACATCTTTTTCACTACCTTCTGCTCCTGGATCCCAAAGTCATCAAGCTAATCCATAGCTCCTTTGCAAGTCTTCTTTAAAAAGATAGACATCACTAATAGTTCCTCCAACAAAAATACCAATAATAAGAGGACTGAGCCATGGCTCAAGTGGTGAAGCACTTGTCTTGTGATCCCAGGCCTCAGTTTCAAGCTTCGGTACAGCCTAGAACCAAAACACAATGCAATATTAATACATAACCACAACAGAATATCACACACCAGAAGCCATTTCTTCTACATGAAAGTCCATTAGAGATGAAAGTTCAAGAAACACAACACAAGGAGAAATAAGCAACAACCCCTGGTTTTACCTCAATTCAAACATGTGTCCAAACACTGATTGTTTTTCTCATTCTTCTTTTCTGGTCTTGGTGGGGTTGGGTAAAAGGTCTTCAGAGCATGTGTGTTTTCTGTGTTTAAATGTAAGTAAATTTGGAGGATGAAACAGAGATGCCTCTGGTGGAAAGGCTCTGCACCTCATGACTTGTTTTGGATCCTGGACATGGAGCAGAGAGCTGGTGTTTACTGCAGCCTGGCCAGGGAACTGCCTCCAGAAACAAACCTAGCTTGACTCACAGATGCCAGGCAAGGCTTACATTCCAGTCTGTCAGCATGCCTGATGTGTTCATACCTCCTTGTTCTCATAGTTTACCTGGTAGACCATGGATTCCTGGGCTGTCTGGGAGGCCTTGCTTCAGCTCCTTAACGACAGCCAGCCATTAATTTCAGCGGACATTTCCAGGAATCTCCGCCGCCTAGAGAGGCATCTCCACAAAGAAACTGAAATGCTGCGTCAAAATGATTTGGAAGGGGTTGTCTTGCTGCAGGAGAGTTTGTGATCATGCTAAAACTATGTGCTCATGGACTGCAGTCGTCCTGGGTGACAGAGAAGGGGCAGTGTCTCTTTGTGTGTTTGGCACATTTGGAGAATTACTGCCAACTGGAGAAGTGTCCCCATTAACATTCTCCTAATGAGGAGACCTTACCAACACTTCCACCAAACCAAGTTCAGAGAGGAAGAAAACAAAGAGAGCAACACTCTCCCCTCTCCTCCTCCCCCACCACCTCGATGTTGCAAGATGAGCAGAATAGGAAGGTCCTGAAGCCTTCAGCCCAATTCCTGCAGCAGCCTGGACTACTTGAACCCTTAAATATGTACTACAGGTTGGTCTAAGCTCCTCAGGAACTTGCTTCATGGAGCCCTTTTCCCTACTCAGCAAGCATCATTTCAAGGCTTCCTTTCACCATCAGAGATCTCAAACGACCAGAGAGAAGACTATTTCTCAGTCACTTGTGCAGATGTCAATGCAGTGACAACAAAACCATGCATAAACTACCCTTCACTTTTACATGTGCCCTCTGACACACATTTCTAACACCACATGTGCCCTGGGCCTTGAGATGGGAGAGAGGTGTTCTAGCAGAGCAGTGTCTGCTTGCTAAGTCATAACTCCGGCCCCATCAAGACCACAGTAAAGGCCATCACTTCAGTATATACAGAAGTAGATCACACAGCTTTGTGGCATACTTTGCTTGGGTGCCTGGAGGAAGGGGGCTGTTCAATCACAGATTGCCACCCTCACCCCAGAGTTCTCAATAGATCTGGGGTGGAGAGAATGGTATTGAGAACATGTGTTTCTACTTCCTCAGTGACATTGAAGTGGGTGGTCTAAAGATCCACTGAGTGCCACTCTATAGGTCTTGGTTTAGGGTCTATAAGCTGCCAGAGGCAGATACAGTGGGTCACTAGGGAATGAAGTAGAGCATCTATCTGTCCATAGTAAGAGCATCACAGGTTCAAAGGCAGGATGGCTGTGGAGGCACCAGCGCAATGTTTGGGAAGGTCACACTTCATGCAGTGCCATTGTGTTTTGCCTCATTTCTGTTTGGCCAGACGTTAGAGCTAATTTGTAACTCAGGTTTCAAACCTGGCACGAAATATCCCCATCATTTCATGATTGGTGAGGTGATACCTTAATTTGAATTACATCCTTAATTATAGTACTGTTGAGCATCTTTTCAAGGGCTTAGTGCCTATGGCAAATCTTCAAGTCACTAATCTTTTTTTTCTAACTTGGATCACCTGTTTTTCTCAAGTAGTATAAGTTCTTTGTATGTTCTGAGCATCAATTCCTTATGAGGTACGTGATTCGAAAATATTTTCTCCATTCCATGAGTTGCTTTTGCTCATCCTTGATAGAGTTATTCATTGCACAAAAGATTTTAGTTTTTAATTATGACAAAAACCAGTGTGTGTATTTTTGTTTTTCTTCTTACTATGTTTTTGGTGCCATAACCAAAAAAATCACTGCCAAATCCAGTATCATGAAGTTTTTCTTCTGTTTACCTCATGTAGTTTTATGCTTTTAGTTCTTACATTTAATTGTTCAATATATTTTGAGTTAATTTTTATATGATCTAAGGGTCCATTTTTTTTCATGTGCTACTTCTACTTTCCCTATGGAGGAAAAAAACGGTAAGAGTTTAGTTTTAGACTCTTATCTGTAGTCTATTGTACTCTATGCCTTTACCACACAGGTTGGATAACTGTAGCTTTGCTGTAACTTTCAAAATCAGGAACTATAAACATCTTCAGTGTTTTAGTTTTACTTTCTTCCACCCCAAGCTTATTTTGGCTATTTTAACTCCCTTGATACTCTCTCTCTTTCTCTCTCTCTCTCTCTCCCTCTCTCTCTCTCTCTCTCTCTCTCTCTCTCTACATATATATATATATACACATATATATCACTGAGATTTTGCTATAAACTGTATTTAATAGTACAAATATCTTAGCATTTAGATGCCTCAGATAATTAGAAAGGTATTTATGTTTGTGCATTCAAAGACATCTTATGTCTTCTGTCTTCTTCAGTTATTTTTCTGTTGCATTTTTTAGTTTTCAGCACACAAGTCTTTCACCTTTTGTTAAGTATACTATTTTATTCTTTTCTGATGCTATCGTAAGTGGAATTGTTTTAATATCCTTTGCAGAATATTCATAGTTAATGTATATGAAAGAAAGACAGTTTACATGTTAGTTTGACTCTTCCATATTTGCTCAATTGCAGTTTTTTTTGTTTGTTTTGTTTTGTTTTGGGGTCCGGTGATGGGGCCTGAACTCTGGGCCAGGGCACTGTCTCTCAGCTATTCAGCTCAAGGCTAGTGCTCTACCACTTGAGCCACAGCACCACTTCCAGCTTTTTTCTTTTTGCTTATGTGGTGCTGAGGAATCGAACCCAGGACCTCAGGCATGCAAGGCAAGCGCTCTACCACTGAGCCACCTTCCCAGCCCTGCTCAAGTGGAGTTTTTATCCCCATTCTACAACTTGGAAAATCACAGCACAGAGTGCTTAAGTAATCTTGCCCAAGTAGCTCAGCTAGTGACTGGAGAACTGAGATTCTAATCCAGACACTTGTTTGTGGCATCCTCATCATCACTTTTCATTTATTTTTCTGCAAAAGTAACTAACAGCATAGCCATCTCATTTGCAGCAAATGGACAATCCAAAACTCAAATTTTGGCCTGACTCCAAAGCTTTGTCTTTAAGTATCATGGCATTTTGATAGCCCTAGGACACCCCAGCCTCAAATCCAATAATTAATTAGCTTGGCTATTCAGGACAATTCAAGCTTTAAAAAAATGTAATTAGTGTATGGAAGAGGTAAATAAATTTAACTTTTGAGTATCCTTAGAGTGGCCTAGGGTTACACTGGTACTGGGTGACTCCCAATTTCCCTCCTGATAGCCTTAGACGATGCATTTGGTTTACAGGATGTTTCATGATGACTTAAGCCACAGAGAAGCCAACGTTTTCCAACATTTTTAAAGGCAAAGAAAAAGAAGGTGACACCTAAACAAACTTCCCTTGAATCCTCCCAGCACACTTTAATAGCCTTTCTCCTCTAAACACTCATGAGGAGTTGACTGTTTAATGAGGAGTTTCCCACTCTGAGCTGCAAGGTAAATGTTCCAAATCCTGAGAGAAGCCCAGGAGTGGTGTCCAACCTGAAGTGCCAAATGAAATGACACCAACTGGCTTCATATGAATCAGTGGAACTCTGCAGCTGTTCCAGAGGTGGTCACTGTACCTTACAAAGGAATGCCATGGACTCATCCCAAAGGCCTCGGGCAACAATCCCAAAAGGCAATGAACTTGAACTAAACATGCCTCCTCATTGGCTGCTGATGTTGATGTTGTACAGGACTCTGCCCAATGGCTTTGGGCCTGAGTAAATGTTGGCTTGGCTGACCTGGTCCACTAAAATGAATTGAGCATGACTAAGGTACAGGGGTGCCAGCCCTTCCATTAACTGGGAAAGCACGCAGGGGCAGCTCAGAGGGCCAGCATACCAAGGATGCAAACAAAGACTCCTCTCCACAGGGCCCAGATTCAGAGAGGAGGGAAAGAAACGAGAGAAGACAAATCTTGAGGTCTTGGGGGATGGTTTGCTGAACAAATCTATCCTCATGATTCTAACGTAGCCTGGGGGAAAAGCCACTAAGCTGATGTGAACAGATGGAAAGGTCTGTATCACACATAAGCCTCAACTTTACCACCTGTAAAATGATGCTGACACTCCCACTAACTATAAGGAATCCTGTTAGGACTAAACTATAATATGTAAGAGAAAAGAAAATATTGCATTGTTAAGCACCCCATAGGAACTTAGATACAGTTTCATAGCACAGGTTAGAGGATGGATATAGGGAATGGTAGACAAAAGGCTAGAAATCTAAAGGCACTTCCTCTTTGAGTACAATGCTTAAATATAATTTATGGTGTGAATTCATATATAACTTCTGTAACTTAAAAACTTGTTAAAGGCACATGTGTATGTGAATGTAATAAATTAACAAACATGACAATTATGACTCAGTTGCTAATAGACAATTAGGTTCTTTCCCCCATTTGTTTATTTAAATCTACTTTCAGAGAGGTCCACTCCATCCCAGTCTCCTGGGGGAGAAATCTGGAGTTAGCCCCATAATTTTCTATCTGAGATCACTAACTATTCCCTTGTCATTTGGGCCACAGAAATTGTGTCATTTCACTAAGCAACATGCAGGTTTGGGTTTTGGTTTTATAATGGTCAAAACTGTGCTTAAAGATTCATACCTACCAGGCTCAAGTGGCCTTGGTTTGGGATCTGTTATGTGTGGACAAGTATGAAAATCTTTCTTTATTTTCCCCTCTTTCTCATATCTTCTTGCGCCCAGATTTGGCCTCTTCCAGACTTGGACAGTGGAAGGGATGGGTCAAAGGATTATAGTTTTCTATGGCCATAACAGATGATTGAAGTCACCTTTATTTAATTTGTTTTGTCACTTGTGTTCTGTTCTTGAGGAGGGTGGAATCTGCTTTATTTGGTAATCATTTCATCTATGAAAAAATGTTGCCACTTCAGTTCCTTACCATACATGACAGTATGGCCTTACTGATTATCCCACATCCTTCCTTTACTTCCTGGCATGCTTTACCGTAATGGAGTATCTCTACTGGTGTCCCAGCATTGAGAACAGTTGAGAACACTCCCCATTTGATCCATAGGAAACAAATTTGGGAGTGTGGACTGTTCCCTGAGCAATCAACTTTTTAAAAGCCTCTCAGAGTAACTGTTGCCCACAGCCACTCGTTTCCCAGAATTCACTCCTCCATGTTCAAAAGTCTTTTGATGATTTATTTCAAGTCTTGGTGGTAAGCTTAGAGCTCCACTCCTTTTTCTTGAAGTTAAGAAAAGTATCCAAGACCAGGGTTAAGCTTGGGATATGAAGTGAGGAGAGCATAATACGGTCACATGTTCATACTTCTCTCTTCCTACCACTTCTCTGTCTCTAAGTTTATCCTTTTATATTGTCCAATGAAGGGTTCAATATCACAAAAGCAACCCTCATCTATCTAGTTTTCATATCCAGCTTAGAAGCTCCAGAAAATGTTTCCAATTTGACATAATATTAAAATGCAAGTCTTCCTGCCCATTGCCTTAAGATATCTGCCTTCAAATACTATTGGCTCTTTGCTAAAAGAGGTAGGAAATAGTCTTTTCTCCTGTTTCAAAAAAGGACTAAAAACAAGTACTGTATATATTAATAGCAATTAATCTCAAGGGCTGGAAATGTGAATAATCTTTTATATTTCTCTAATTTTTTAATCAATTTAGTATTGTTTTTTTCTTTGTTGTTTTGCTGGTTGTAGGGCTTAAACTCTGGGCCTGGGCGCTCTCCTTCAGCTCTTCAGCTCAAGGCTGTTTATGTGGTGCTGAGGAATTGAACCCAGAGCCTCATGCATGTGAGGCAAGCACTCTACCACTGAGCCACCTTCCCAGCTCTTCTCTAAATATTTAAAATTATTTTTTTTAACTTTTTATTTATTTTTTAACTTTTTATTTATTTATTTATTGTGAAAATACTGTACAAGGAGTTACAATTACATGGGCAAGATAATGAGTACATTTCTTATCAAGCATTGTAGCCCCCTCCTTTGTTTCCCCTTCTTATCCCTTCCCAGCCTCCCCCCTTCCCTCCACCAAATCCCTCACCCCCCATCAAAGTTGTAAAGTTCGTTTTCAACATAACAACTTTAAAATTATTTTTTAATGGAAATATGGTGTTATTCTTTTTATTCTATTTATTTCATATTATCTTTGCACAAAGGATATGTCATCAACAAAGCAGTTTATGAATACAACGCATCTTGATCCATGTCACCCCTTTCAACATTCTCATCCATCCTTCCCAACCTACCTCTTCCCTCACTTTTCTTAATTTTTTAGAATGTACATTGAATATTGTACTGCATTTCTCCCTTCCTTCTCTTTACTCATCTACCCCTTTCTTCTTGACCACACCCAACCCCTTTCCAGTACCCATTTCATGGGATTTCTTGTTGAAATTTGATTTTGCCTTTCTCAGGAATTATCTTATTTGGGTTCTGCCTTGAATGTATCATATTTCAGTTGATATATTTGCATGCACTTGCATACTACCCAGTATATTTATTTATGTGTTTGTAAATTCATTCTAGCTTCCACATATGGCAGACCGCATGCAACCTTCACCCCTTTGGGCCTGCCTTACTTCATTTCACATGATATCCCCCATGCTACCATACCTTTGCAAATATCAGTCTCTCCAATGGATGAGGAAAATTTCATTGTAAAACATTCCGAAATGTGGTGTTATTCTTAGTAAAAGATAAAAAAAAATCATAGAAAATGAGAACATATGAAAGAAGAAAGGGCAGGAAAGGAGGGTAAGAAAGAGAAAGAGAAATGAAGATCCCAAGCCTCTTTAGGACAGAATTATTAGAAGATAGAAAACTGGTTTCACTATTTCCTTTAAAAGTATGCTTTGGAAGTAGAGGGATGGTGCAAGTAGTAGAGCAAAGAGTGAAGAGAGAGTACAAGACCCTGAGTTCAAGCACCAGTACCATAACAAAAAATTAAAGGATGTTTGCAGTCAGGCATTGGTGATTCATGCCTGTAATCCTAGCTACTCAGGAAGCTGAGGGCTGAGGATCCTGGTTCAAAGCCACCCCCAAGCAGGAAAGTTCGTGAGACTCTTATCTCCACCTACAGACCAGAAGTGGAACTGTAGCTCAAAGTGGTAGACAACGCCTAGACCCTGAGTTCAAGCCCTATTACTGACAAAAAGAAAAAAGAATTCCTAGAGTGCTGTCAGTTTTTGCATGACAAATGTATGTAGCACTTTGAGGAAAGTCTTGCAACTATCAACTTCATTGTAGGGAGTGAAAACAAACTACTATCAACCATGGTTAAGAGAATGACCAGTTTATATTTGCCTGTAGTTCAGTGACAGGCCTAACTATACTCCTGGAAAGAAACTGAGAATTAGTGTCATTCACATGGGACTGGCATAGCATGCACTGTACATCAGCCATGACGGAGGAGATGTGGGAAGTTAATAGAAAGTAGCTACACAAACAAGACTGCAGAGACCACCTACAAGCTCTTTAAATAACATTAGTTTAACAGCATCTATTTGAACAATGTGCTAATCTCAGAAAATCTTCCCATAAAAGCAAGTTTTGGCAGCATCTCATTAACCAACAGGCTTCTAACCATAGCTAGGCGAAATAAGAAAATGTCAAGTCTCTTTGCTTTTCTTTAATTCTAGCACTCCAACTTGTCACTGTAGGAGCTAGGATCAGCGGCATCAGGTGTTACTACTGAAACAGAGAAAAAGCTGTGTGTGGAATGGAACCTATGTACCCCTCAGATCCATTCTCTACCATCTCCAACAATATTGATATACCAGGAGGCTGATTTCTACAAAGCTTTCCTGCCATCTTCATTTTTGAAAAAGTCAGCCAGTAGAGGGTGTCTGAAATTCTTGGAACCAAGAAAAGAGAGAGGGGTTTGGGTATTTATTCATAATTCATTCATTCATTCATTCCGCTAGAGCTCCTAGCAGACAGCCCTTGCCTACAGTCACAGCTCTGCCCAGTGTCTAGGAACGACACTATCTCCCTTTTCAGGTAATACCAGCTACAGCAAAATAGGTGCTCAAGCAGGGTAAAAGTGAGTATAGAAAATTTTGCTAAGATATCTAGTATATGTCTGAGTCAAGCAGAAAAGGTCAGATAAGGTGATGTTAGGGAAATGAACCCTAAGATATGTATTCAAATTTTTTTTCTTTCA
>NW_012267348.1:1994368-1995264 GCF_000151885.1 Dipodomys ordii | reverse complement strand
CAGGCTTTATACATTCTGAGCCATTAGCTAGCAATTCCTAATCTCTATGCAATAGTACTAAGTGGGTCAGATGAGTACTGTTTTCTAAAACATGGAAAAAAATGTAGCCCCACCCAAAACACAGTGGCAATAAGTGACTTGAGGACTTCTTTTTTGCCAGGTATGCCTTTCAATTCTGTCTCTTCATCTGTTGTAAAGAGTCTACAGTAATTTTTAAGAAGGTACATGTACATAGTTCTTCTATGTCTCCTATTCTTATAACTTAATATCTAGATGTAGATGTGGTAGGAGTGAGCTGGTTTGAGTTTTTCCAGCCTTTTATTCCCCATTTTAATGTTTGTATGTAGCCATTTTAAGATTTATTTTAATTTTTCTCACTCCAATATTTCACCCTGTTTAAAAATCAACTTAAAATGGACAAATATCTATATGTAAGGTTTGAAATACTGAAACCAGCAGAAGAAAACATCAGCTGAACATTTTAAGAAATTGGTTCAAGTAATAATTTTCCGGATAAGACTAGAAACACAGAGGAAAAAGGCAAAAACATGACAAATGGAATTACATCCAAAAAAAATATTCCACACAGAAAACAACAAAACAAAGAGAAAAGTTTGCAGAATGGAAGAAAACATTTTCTAAAAACTGGAGCTTGACAGTATATCTAGAACCTATAAAGAGGTTAAGAACTTGACAATAGAAGAACAATTTTTAAGCGGGGAAAATGTCCTAAATAGACTTTTCAAAAAAAATAAATGCAAGTGGCCAAGAAATATATGAAAAAAAATGCTTATTATCATTAGCTATTAGGGAAATGCACATCTAAACAATAGTGGGAAACTACCTCACTCTAGTTAGAATGGCTATTAGCAAACATACAAATAAGAAATACTGGT
>NW_012267348.1:1981570-1992478 GCF_000151885.1 Dipodomys ordii | reverse complement strand
TAATAAAAAGGCATATGATCAATGATGGGTCATGTCCATTAAAAGGAACACTGGAGTCAAATAACATCTTGTGGAAACTCACTTTGTAAGTGAATTGAGGGTGGAGAAGGGACAAATCTTCAGTCCTGGGGAAGCAGCCCCAAGACCTGAGCTGTAGGCATTTGAAAAGACTCTTCTAATACTTTGATTCACAGGTCATTTTTAAATGCCTAATTTGCCTCTGCCAAGAAGTCTTATGCTGTTTTCCTTACAACATGGAATTAAGACAGATTGGGCAAAGAAACGTTAAATTTTTACTTTTTCTAGCTCTCCTAAGTACCAAAAATAAAAAAAAGAATGTTGGATTTGTAATTACTGTGTTTTTTTAAAAAGAAAGAAAACCTCATAGGCAAAGAACATTTTCATAAATCATGTCTATGATTAAAAAAATATGGTTTGAACAGACACAACTGGGCCTTTCCCTGCATCTGTATCACATACACAAACGTGTCAGGTTTACATAAACCAAACTGATAGAGATGAAAAATAAGGGAAGAACAAGATAAAAATAGCTCTTATGGTATCAGTAACACGTCCTTTATTATTACAATATATGAGAGCATTGCAATCAATCACACTCTTCCATCGCATTGGCTAATGACCTCAAACACACTGCTGAGGAAAAGCTAGCCAACCTCCACAAATCGATTCTTCCAGCTTAAAAAAAAAAAATCTTCAGTATCATCAGTGTGGATGTCTAGCGACTATTTCAAAAATATGGAAATAAATCAATCTTACCTCCTTCCAGGATACATTGGGTCCAGATTTCAAATATGATAGTCCTCCGGGGGACAGGAGTCAAGGGAACAACAGCCTGTCTTTTCTGATGGTTCCCTGGGTAGATCACCTACCTCTATATGTAATCACCCAACCAGCCCCTCGTAGCAGGTCTGAAGGATAAAACTGCTCCTTAACTAGTTAGTTGTGCAAACTGGAAAACTCACCTCATTTTTTTTCTTTCAGTTAAAGAAACATTTAGTTAGCATTCATTCTACATATATATATATATATATATATACACACACATATATATATACATATATATATGTATGTATGTATGTATAAAACTGCCACAGTCCCAAAAGAGGTTTTGTAAATGTACATCAACTTGTCTCTAAGTAAAGCTTTGCTTCCTAGATGATTTAGAATTCATTGACTATGACACATTTTTTTTCTTTTCATTTAAAAAATTTTTTATTATAAAGGTGAAGTACAGAAGGGTTACGGTTACACAAGACAGGTAATGAGTATATTTCTTTTTGGACGATGTCACCCTTTCCCTCACTCCCAGTTTTTCCCTCCCATCCCACCCCAAGTTGAATAGTTCATTGTCAACATAGTATCTAGGACTTACCACTGCTGCATTTGTTCACCCTTTGTCCCTCCATTTCTGTGCGCCCCGTACCCTCATAAGGACAGATAAATGAACAAACAAGATGCAAAACAAAACAAAACAGCAAAGAAAAACCTCTTGTTTCTATTTCCTGGAGTTCATTTCAATAAATATTATTTTATATGCTCAGAATGCACACTATTTTTTCTCATAAATTTGCATTATTTACACCTCTCTTAACTCTTTAGCCCTCATTGCTTCTAACTATGCAGTCTATTTAACCATAAGCAGATAATTCTACATGGTGATACAGAAGCATTTCATGATGCAAATTGTATACCCCAGATAGAATATCTTATATTAATGATATTTAATTTCCAAGTCACCTTTAATTTTAACATCCCATTTGGAAACTTTTGGCATTTTGTATATATGTGTCAAAAGATTATGTTTTTCATTCCTGGAGAGTGACTTAGTGTAAATATGTTTAGATATCTCTTGTAGTGTTTTACTGCTTGATGTGCTACATTTAATTTTTGAGGTCTTGAATTGATTCATTTCCACTGCATTTCTATGACAGTCGTGAGAAACTTCCCAGACTAGAAAAGATGTGCATTTGAGCACTGTGCTAGAGTTAGAACTATTTCTCCAAACATGTCAACTATACCATACTTCAGTCCAATAAGACACAGGAACAATCCCATCCAGAGGAAAGAACCAAAAGATGTGCATTTGAGCACTGTGCTAGAGTTAGACTATTTCTCCAAACATGTCAACTATACCACACTTCAGTCCAATAAGACACAGGAACAATCCCATCCAGAGGAAAGAACCAAAAGATGTGCATTTGAGCACTGTGCTAGAGTTAGACTATTTCAAACATGTCAACTATACCACACTTCAGTCCAATAAGACACAGGAACAATCCCATCCAGAGGAAAGAACCGACCCTTCTGGAGAATTATCTTTCCCACTGTCATTTCGTGGCCCATAGGCATACCCTCTTCCAACCTCAGAAGATGCATGCTACCCATCTCCCATCTTAGCTCAAGTATGCCTCCCCACCCAATTATATTCCCAAATCAAAAAACATCATCCACACTGATGAAGGCAGAGTGGCAATGTGTTCACTCTCTTCTTTAAGGATCGGCCCTCATGATTAAATAAACAGGATTTCCCCCTTTTAATACCTACACATCCATGGAAAATAAGAAAAACAAATGCAATTTTGTATTTAGCTCAGTACTCTGAATCTAATCACCTACTGACAGTTGCTAACATAATGGTATATTTCTCTTCTATCTTTTCTCATAAACTGCTGTTGCCATTGTACTAACATTATTTCATTATTTTATTAACAAATTTATTGTGTGAAGGGATGTCATTGTTGTATGTATATGCATATATATAATATAATTTGATCAAATTCACTCTCTGTAGCTGTTGTATTCTTTTAGTTTAGGTGTGATTATTTGACATATGCATAATAGTATTATCAGTTCTCAGGAACATCATTGAACAATAAGAGGAGATGATTTAAAAAAATCACATAGTACATTAAAAACAACAAGGCAAAGATAAAACCTCCTATGACCATATCTTGGGGTTCATTTTGCTTAGCAGCATCCTATATGGTAATATGTAGATAGATTTTGACCTTTTCTTCTTGGCTGGTAAGATTATCTTAGACGTATACTAGTTATTGCAAATAAGGGAAACCATGAGACCTATGTTTCTTTGGGTCTGGCCTACTTCACTTAATATATTTTTTTCCAAGTCTTTCCATTTCCTAACAAATGGGGCAGTGTCATTCTTTTTAATGCAAGTATAGAATTCCAGTGTGTGTGTGTGTGTGTGTGTGTGTGTGTGTGTGTGTGTGTACTACATTTTCTTAATCCATTCATCTACTGAGGGGCATCTGGGTTGGTTCCATATTTTACCTATGGTGAATAATGTTGCGATAAACATAGTTGTGCTGGTAGCTTTAGTATGGCCTTGTTTGTGATCATTTGGGTAAATGCTTTTTCAAAAGTGAGATTGCTAGGTCATAGGGGAACTCTATGTGTAGTCTTTTGAGAACCCTCCATACTGCTTTCCAAAGTGGTTGAACAAGTTTACACTCCCAACAGGGCACTAGGGTTCCCTTTTGACCACATCTCCTCCAGCATCTGTTGTTATTAGAGTTCTTTATTATAGCCATTCATTCTTTGTCCCTGTTGTTTTTAATGTACGATGTGATATTTTTTCTTTTGTATGTTCTTCCCCCATGTATAACCTCTGTTGTCACTGTATTTGATTTTGGTTCCCTACATCTTGTATATACATTTAGGGGAAGGGAAGGAAAATAACAAAATGCTGAAGCAAGGATACAGGTTGATCCATTGTAGCAATGAGATGTACAAGACACTATGTTGAAAAAAAACTTTACAACTTGGTGAGGGGGGGCAGGGAGGAGGGAGATGTTGGAGAAGTGGGGAGGGAAAAGATAGTAGGGGAAAAACAAAGGAGGGGGTAACAATGCTCCATTGGAAATGTACTCATTGCCTTACTCATGTAACTGTAACCTCTCTGTGCAGTATCTTTACAATAAAAAAATTTAAAAAATAATAAAAGAGGATAATATAACATTTTTATTCAGTAGCAGGATATATTTGAAGGTGCCTAATTTGAATTTAAGGCCTTACTATGTGTTCTACAGCACCAACAGGAGATGTCAGTCCATAATGTAATAGTAGACCAATTGACTGAAGAGTTAAACCAACTTCTTCAGTCTTCTCTTACTTCTCTACTATCTTGTTTTCCTGGAAGGACAGGGAAGTCTTCCATCTCAGAATCTAACCATGTTTCTGTCTGTTGACCAAATATACAATGCACCTGTTCCCTAGCTTCCAGACTCTTACACACTCTGTTGCCCCTGAAATGTTCTTCCTGACACTCCCATCTACACCTTAGCCCCCATGCAACCTGTTTTTGCTTAATCTTCAGGCTTCAAACTAATTATCACCTCTCCCTCCCCCAGGGTGGAAAGGGGCACTCTCTTAGCACACAATATACTTCCTACCATCACCTTACATAATTAACTACAAAAGCCTATATATGCCGTGACTGGCTAAGAGGATGATGGTAAATTTATAAAGACCAGGACAATGGTTATCTTGCCCACCATTGGACTTTTAGTATTTCTACATAGTAGGCATTCAAATAGAGTTGCTGAATGAATCAATGAATTAAATCACACAAATAAAACAATGGAATGAATTGGGAAAAAAATTTTCACAGTCTTCTTGCTTTTATTAGATGACAAGAATTAATGTATATAATGTTTCCCCGCTGATTTACGTTAAATCCAATCTATTCATTCCACCTCTTTTTTTGTTGTTGTTGTTGAATTTGACCTCATGATTTTATTGCCTTCATAACAAACGTTGGAATTTAGACATCATGATTTTATTGTCTTCAGAACAAACGTTGGAATTTAGACATCATGATTTTATTGTCTTCAGAACAAAAGTTGGAGCTTAGAACTGGATCACTTGCCCCTTTCTCTTTTAATCTCCACCCAGTTCAAAATGTCTGCATCTCTTAATAGCTAGCATTCTCTTAGATCTGCAGTTGGGTTCAACACATTCAAGTCCCAGCACAATCTTCTTTCTAGTCTTAGCTTTTTTCTGGAAAATTGGTTTAATCTGACCACCATAGCCACTCTGCTTCCGGTCATAACGATGCTTTCCCTGGGCATACAGAGAATCCTTGCCCTTCTTGTACTGTTACTTTGTGAGGTTGATGCTTGCCACACTTCTTACAAAAAGTTTTAGGAACGTTAACCATGATGGCAGGAAGCCTGCAGCAGCACCAAAAGAAAGAGGCAGGGCTAGAAACACACCTCTTTCTTCTTCTACATAGAGTAACCCAGATATTCTTCTTAAAATCGTTCTTTCCCTACTTTCAAGCCATGTGGATTACATAAGACTGATTTAGTCTTTTACTTCTGTGAGTCAAATGAAGCCCCAAATTATATGTGCCATGAGTAGTGTCCTGGGCCTATTGAGAAAGAAGGATCTTTCTATTTGGGTTACCAAATCACTGTAATGAAACTTAAACCTATTGGAGGTCACCTTCCTTCCATGTAAAAAGAGCTTACCTGGAAAATGAAGACAATACAAAGGAAAACAGAGGCAAGAGTTGAGCGAAATAAAGGCTCTTAACTGCTCCCATTTGAACATGTGGATCTGAACACCTGGATCTGAAGCAACACCACCCCAGAATTTTTCAGTTACTTGGATCCTTTTTAGTTATATGCTTCTAACTTGTTTGACTCAGTTTGACTTCAATTTTTATCCATTAGAATAGACTCTCACTCTTTTCATTCTAGTCTATGGAGTATGTGTATGGGAACTTGGGACAAGACACCCATCATGGAATTTTCCCAAATTCCTCTGCATCCATTGTGCCTTCTCAATAAGGCCATGTGAGAATGGATCCATTACCATCTAGATCCATTGATGGCCCACTACGTAAGACATTCCACCATCAGAGAGCCCTTCCCATCACTACACCAAGGCTTCATAGGTATGGAAAACATGGACTTCATCCAGAAGAAAAGGGTATCTTCTTTCAGAATTCATGATTATGTATCAGGAGCATGATCTTCAAGTCTGCTATGAAGAAACATTCACAGGCAGCCCCTTCAGAATTACAAACTTTGCCAGACATTCCTGGTCAGGAAGGAAACCAGAGAATCTTTCCTACAGGGCTCTGTGCATTCTTTCGGTTCTGAAATACAACACTTAGAAAATTTTAATTTCATCCCTAAATTGCTAAATTCCTGTAATGCAGACTGGTCTGGCTTCTCATGGCCAGCACTGGCCCATTGGTAAGAGTGAAGCCACCTCCAGGTGAACTTGCTGCCTCCCTTACAACTGTAGATGTTGTACTTGGATGAAAAGTCCTGGGAAGAGATTATAAAACTCAGTTGGGAAACAACCACACCCCTAATACCGTAGACCCACAACGATGTACTTGGCAGAAGAACACCTATACCAAGAATTAGAGAAAGAAACTTTTCCAACAGTCTGCTAAACCTTTGAAAACCTAGCTCTGTCCAAAAAGAAGTCTCATAAATAGTGATGCACTTTTGTATATGCACACAAACATAGTCCTTCAAGCAAAGAATAGAAAAGAGAATTTTCTGGTCAGAGAATTTTTATGTCTATTGGAATAGACTTTCACCCCTGTATGCTCATGGGTAATGAGGAACAAAGCTCCAACTAAAGGAATCTTCTGCCGAGTAGATTGCTCTACCTTCTTACAGAGGTATAAAAAAGTATATACACTTAGTTAACTCATCCAGAGTCACCTTTACTAAAGAAAAAGAACTCATATATGCCTGAGACCATCGCAGAAACCCTTAAGATACATAGATGGTTATTACTTGTGGATAGTGCATCTAATATGACAAAGATGAGAAGCAGAAAAAATGAAGTCAGGGTTGGGCCTTCTTTTTTTATTGTGAAAATACCATACAGAGGGGTTACAATTACATGGGCAAGATAGTGAGTACATTTCACTTAAGGAAAGTGTGAATATCATCAAATTCCCAACTCTATAATTCATTAATATTTAAGCTTATGCTACAAAATGACTTGGCCTTTTATGGAGTTATATGCAGTTAATGTTTCACTACTGGAGGCTTCCAGTGTGCAAATCATCTCTTTTTAATAAGTGATAAATTTCTATGCCTGTACTGGGCCTTGAATGTGGAGCCTTGTGCTCTCACTTGGCTTTTTTGCTCATGGCTGGAGTGCTACCACCTAAGCCATAACTTCACTTCTGGCTTTTGCTAGTAAACTAAAGATAAGAATTTCTCAGATTGGTCTGCCTGGGCTGCCTTCAAACCATAATCCCCAACTCTCAGCCTCCCAAGCAGCTAGAATTACAGATATAAACGACCAAAGCCTATTCAATCCCAGAGAAAGCCACAAATAAACACATGAAGTCCTTAGTAACCATACTTGTCTCCTCCTTCCATTAAGACTATTGGAGTCAAATTTTATTCAAACAATTCTATTTCCTCTTGAAAAGTATGAATTAATCAGTGACTGAGCGTATACTCTGCCATTTGTTACCATATGATGTTTAGAAATTCACTTCACTTTTCTCAGCCTTGGCTTCTCTGTTGGTGTAGTTGTGTTAAGAACAGTACTCCTGTATTAGCATTTCTTCCAGTGTTCATTGGCCTAAGTCTGTAAATTGTGAGCATTATCAGTCAGCTTTCAAATGATTCCTTTGCTGAGGAGTATCTTCTTGAAACTAATGCTCATGCCCTGTGGCCACCTGATATTCTCAAGGGTGCTGACGCTTCTAGATAGAAGTTCTAATGATGTTTTCACTGCAATATACCATAATGTGCATCCTTTGGAAATAACAATGAAAAGAGCTATTGTGATAAGCTCCAAGACAGCCAGATAGCTCTCAGTGAGCTGAAAGCTTCATTAGGTTAGGGCCTGGTCACTTTTGCTTGTCTTTGTTCCTGAAGCATCCAACAAAGTGCCTGTTTACAAAGAAGGCCTTGATCAACTTGCTGAGCAAGGAGGAAAAAAGAACAAACCAGCAGTGATTGATCAAATGCCAGTTGGCCAGTCTTAGTCAAGGCCACATTGTGGATGGTCTTGGCAATTGCCGCCCACCTTGTCTCAGTTCTACTGGTTAACATTCATGGCAACAAATAGCCTTGTTAGTAGACCCCCCCTTTGGCCTGAGTGAGTGACTATAATAAATAAATTCACTGCACAGCTCAAAGCTTGACCATAGCTGAACATAGATGTCACTGTGTGTTTTCACTTATCATTAGTTCAATGGCCGGTGAAAAAAATGAAGAAAAACAAATATCTGGCATTTGACTACTTTCTAGCACATGGTAGACATCTCTAATTAATTATGACACTATATTTTTCCTTGGTTCAATCCCAGGCTGTTTCTCAACATGGCATTCCAGAGAGCCACTAGCAATTAACTGCACTTATTCTGTCATTTCTGTCTCTCTCTGCCTCTGTCTCTGTCTCTCTGTCTCTGTCTCTCTCTCTCTCTCTCTCTCTCTCTCTCTATCTCTCTCTCTCTCTGTTTCTTCCCCCACCCTGGGTTTCTTTTTATATCATTGCCATAGTTGTTTGTTATTTTTTAGTTTGCATCTGTTTTTTCTTCATAAGAAACCATCCTAATTTTCATCTGAAAACCCACTTCTCCTCAACTCCTAACAGAGTGTTACCCAATGACCTGGATCTGGGGACAGAAATCATGGTTAATGACACATTCCTTGCCACAGAGACTGGCTCAGGGATAGAGTAAACGCAAGCCAATCGAAGTTAATGTGACTAGACTTCTGTCAAGCAGGCAAACATGTCCATTCTCAGTCTAGACTATCAAAGGCAAGGACTTAGAGGAACCAGGGGATTCTGGGATCAAAACAACATGGCAGCAGGTGGTTCAGAGAGTTAGAAAAGAGGATAGCTACTATTAGCATCATTTAAGTCTGGATTCCATATCTGGCATTTAGTCACATGTAAAATTATTTTTAATAATTACAAGTAAAATTATCTTCATTCTCTATTTTTCTTTTCCCATTTTTTTCCTTTTTCTTAATTTTTATTGACTCAATTCACATGGATGGACCTAGAACAAATCATGGTAAGTGAGGTAAACCAAACGCAGAAAGACAAATGACACATGTTTTCTCTCATATGAGAAGCTAGATCTAAAATATACTAGGGAATTAGAAAGTATACAGGACTCTAGGTATTCACACACAGTGAGACCAAAGGAGGATATTCTTAGGAGAGGAACACAAAGGCACAATGCCTATGTGCCTCTGATCACACAAAATAATACTTATTGAAATGAACTCCAGGAAATGGAAACAAAAGGTTTTTTCCTTTGTTGTTTTTGTTTTCTTTTCTTTTTGTCTTACTTCCTCATTTATCTGTCTTTGTGAGGGCAAGGAGGGGGCCAGAAATGGAGGGCCAAAGTATGAATAAATGCAACAGTAATACTTACTAGACACTATTCTGAAAATGAACTATTCAACTTGTGGGTGGAGATGGAAGAGAATGAAAAAAGGGGTGACGTTGTCCAAAAAGAAATGTACTTATTATCTGTCTTATGTAACTATAACCCCTCTGTTTATCACTTTTACAGTAACAATTTGCATACGATAATATTCATACAACTCAGTGATTTTACTATATTCACAAAGTTGTACAACCATTAATATTCAGTTCCAGATCTTCCAAAAATAAATGCCACGTCCAGTGGCAGTGTCCCCAATCTTCCCTCCTTTATTCCACAGCAACTACCAATCTATTTCCAATCTCTATGCACTTTCCTGTTGTAGACATCTGTAAGTAGAAACATGTCAAATACAGTTATTTATATTAGCTTCTTTCATTTAGCACAGTATTTTCAAAATTCACTCTTTTCATATCTGAATAATTTCCATTCTCTGGCTAGATCACATTTAGTTTTTCATTAATTAATATATATTTAAATTAAGTGTTGAGTCTGCTATATGAAACCAATAGAATAACACTTGATTCAATATTTCTTCTGGTTTATTCCTCCAGTTCTTCAAAGATATAGATCCTGGGCAAAGATCCTGGAGGTTTATCCCTTTACTAACTTTTTTATGTTTTTTAATTGTAAAAATAGTGTACAGAAGTGTACCTTACATGAGTAAGGTAATGAGTACATTTCCTATGGAGCATTGTTACCTCCTCCTTTGTTTTTCCCCTACCATCCCTTCCTTCCCCACCTCCCCAATTCCCCCCACCCCTCCTCAAGTTGTAAAGTTCATTTTCTACATAGTGTCTAGCATCCCTTTATTAACTTTAATCAAGCTAGGTTGAGAAGACCTTGAGTGTTACTATCTCTTCCAATAAGCTGGAGAAAGCCCACCACTTAATAAACACAGAGGCATCCCAATGTCTCCAGATGTGGATGGGGCCTCAAAGAGCCAGTCTCCTTGTCACATGAACGTCTCCAATGCTGAGATGCTCACCACTCTTCAGAAACATCACTTCCCAACCTGCCAGCTCTGACCTTCAGTAACTAGGCCCTTGGTGAAGAGACCCAAATCTGATGTCTACATTCTGAGCTATATACTTTAGCAAGTAGTGGTTACCCACTTAGTTTTCATGGGTCCATTTCTTCATACATTTTCAGCACCTCCCAAGAGTAAGGTTTGGATCTAGATGTTTAGCACATAAATAAAGAAAATGGATAGAGTCCTGAATACATTCTAGAGACAGAGATAGGCAATCAACTATAAAGAAAAATGTGGAGCACTGGAAGGTGACAATGCCATTGGAAAATACACAATAGATAATGACTAGTAAAGGGTACAGTTATAACATTATACCATTTTAATTTGAATGGTCAAGGTTGGGTCTAACTAGTGAATTCTAACTTAAAGCAAATTAAAAAGTGACCAATATATTAAAATTGCTTCTCAAGTTCTTACATTTTTGGATTATGTACTCCAAGAA
>NW_012267348.1:1968159-1978159 GCF_000151885.1 Dipodomys ordii | reverse complement strand
AGTTTGTCAATTTATCAGGCATTTTGAAGAACCAGCTTTTCATTTCATAGTTTTCTCTATTATTTTCCTGGTTTCAATATCATCTAACTTCTATTATATGCATTATTTCCATACTCTGCTTACTTTGGGCATATTTGCCCTTCATTTTCTACTTCTTGGAGCAGAAATTTAGTTAACTGATTTTGAGGCTTTTTCCTTTTCTTTCGGTAGTACTGGGTTTTGAACTCAGTGATTCATGCTCTCAGTGAGCTTTCTCGCCCATAGCTGGCACACTACTACCATTTGAGATGCACCTCCAGCCCAACTTTTTGCTGGTTAATTGAAGTCTCATAGCTTTTTCTACCCAAGTTGGCTTCATATTGATGACCTCCAGATCTCAGTCTCCTGAGCATGTGCAATTACAGGGATGAGCCATCAGTACCCAATTTAAGCCTATCTCTCCAGCTCACCTTATTTTTAATGCATGACATAGTTATTTCTATAACTTTGTGGCACAAGTCAAACCTGGCTACCTGTTACAATTCACTAGCATTTCCCAGAATAGGTATGATTTCACTCTATCTTCAGATGGACAATGAAAGCAAAAGAAAACCCGGCAAAGCAATGCATTTCACTTGGGAGTGACTTTGCCTTATAAGGGACATCTGTTAATGACTGGAGACATTTTTGATTGCCACAACTAAGTAGAGAAGTGTTACAGGTATCTAGTGAGTGGAATCTAGGGATAAACTTAAATGTTCTACAACATACAGGGCAGAAAAAATTTTCTGTCTTAAGTGTGTCCATAAAACTAACGTGGAAGATTCTGGAGTGAGAGAGAGGTCTTTCTTATCTGCAATTAGATCCCACACTGCTCACATGCAAACTCTTGCCTGGGCTCAGATTGTAGTCCGACATTTGATGTCTGTTGAGAACTAAATGTTCATTTTGTTCCCAGAGCTTTGGCATTCTCCATCATTTTTGAAACACATCTTTGAAATGTCATATAATTTGTCAAGAATAATCTTAACTAATTACTAACTTTCATCCTCTTATTTAAGGTAAAAATTAGTGTTAGCTAAAGTGAAAATATTCATAGGCTTACCAAAGTTAAAACTCACCCATTGCCTTTTGACTTCCTGCCAGAGAGAACAGTTTAATAACAACCAAGAATAATAACAGTTAGGGAACATACACTATCTATTACTATTCAAAATGTACCCTTTGTTTTTATTTGTTTGAACCATTTTCTCCAATTACTTAACAACCACATCATACATTCTAAGTAGGCCAAGAGATTGTCTCACAACCAGGAAACTGCATAGCCCCTACTAAGTCTGTAGACTAATATACTACTAGATAAAAAATTAAGCAGTTATTCCTGAAAAACTCCTGAGAACTAGGGTCACATGGGTCCTTTGGTTAGACTCCAAGGATGGTTGATCAGAAGATATCAAAGGCTCACTAAGTCTTGCTTTGCCTGCATCAAAAATGGAAAGGCCAGCCAGATGTAGGTGGCTACTCAGGAATTTGAGATCTGAGGATCACAGTTCAAAGCCAACCCAGGCAGGAGTCCATGATACTCTTATTTCCAATTAATCACAAGAAGAAGCCACAAGTGGGTCTGTGGCTTAAGTGGTAGAGTGTTAACTTTAAGCATAAAAGGCTCAGGTATAAGCGGCCAGGCCCTGAGTGTAAGTCCTAGGACCGGCACCAAAAAAAAAAAAAAGGGGGAAAGAAAAGAAAAAGAAAAGACCACAGGAGGTAAGATTTTAGGCACAGCTGGATCTTTTTGTTCAGAAAATGTCACCAGACACTGTTACTTTCAACTAATCTTCCCTATACTTTGTGTGTTGGCTCCATTCTCACAAAGACTCTATCTTCCTGGTTGTAAGATGGTTATTTCAGTTTCCACCTTTGTCTTTGTAGGGTCTAATCCAGTGTAAAAGACAGTGCATCTTTTTTCTGACTGTCCAATTCAAAGTCTTTATTTTTTTTTTCAAAGTCTTTATTTTTTAATGAGTCATCTGCTCATTCTTAAGCTAATCACCGAGGCTGAAGGAACTCCACTCTCTACCTGTCTGGGCTGTAGTAGTACTGTTACAGGGAGAGATAGGAACAAAAAGGTGAATTGTGGCAGCTGAACAGTGGCCTGGAATGATGAAAATCGCTACTATCCTCACAGCAAAGACATGAATATGAAGAAGAGTCCTTATTTAGAAGGATGAGTGGTCTTGACTTTCTAAGTGACCATAGAAGCACAGGCCCTCTTTAAAGACCTGCCCAAGTCTCATTCACCACACAATACTTTTATGTATGGGTGCTTTCAACACTTGTTGATGCTAAACACCAAAGAACTCCATCAAACACAGCAAAGAAGAGAAACAAAGAAAGAGCCAGTAGATCATTACTGTTTCACATCTTTTTCAGCAATTACAACCAGATCAACATTTAGGAAAATCTGTTTGGTTTTCCAATTTCATGGTAGCACAAATTAGTCATCTGAGTAGGTTAATACCCTTTAACTCCAAGAAGGTACAGTGCCAAAGAGCACAGCTCAAAAAAGTCCTCCAGTGTCTGTCAAAGATAAACAGAAGGAAGTAGAGAAGAGCATGTGGGAGCCAGAAATCTTGTCTTTTCCCCACAGGGGAAAATGAGGTAGAGTGTAACTGCTATCAATATTATGATAAAATTGTATTCTTCATGGAAAGCATGAAGCCTGTAATTGTTGATTTCATCCTATGATGTGGCCAATTATGGGTACATGTATTTATTGGTAGGGCTATTGGCATTCCTTACCAGAGAATTGGCTAGAAATACTTGAATGTCTATTATAAAGTAGGATTCACATAAAACAATGTGGCATGTGATTCCTTAGGGTTGTGATTGGCTTACCAAAAAGTATCTGTATACATCCTAGTTCATCCATTGTCTTTATCTAGTGGGTAACAGGGTGTTTGGTGAGGCCTTTGATTTCTCACACTAGAGACACAGTACTTAACAGTTTAAGGTGAGCTCATGTAGACAAAGAGATGGATCACATGCCTAAGAGGTTATGGGACATGGAAGAGGGAGTATGATAGTTTAACCTGAATGTCATCAAAATTCTGGAAGGTGACAAAAGACAAGGTGGAGGAGAAATAACAGCAGCCAGATCATGGTTTAAGTGTCAGAGTTATCATAAAAGAACTATGGAAATTCACTCCCCCCTTTTTTCATTTTTCTTTTCTCTTTTGCTTTCCTTTCCTTCTCTTTATTTTATTTCTTTTTGAGTCACATTTCTGACCAGAGTCACCCTCTCCTTAAGCCTCCTGCATAGCTAGGATGACAGATACCTGCTAACACACTTGGTTGAAAGAGGCCTCACAAACTTTTTTGTCTGCAATAGCATTCTCCCAATTTCTGCCGAGTAGCTGGAATTACAGGTGCCAACCACTATGCCTAGCTCAATGTGACCCAACCTTAAGAAGAAAAGGTGATAAAACACAGATTACCTACAAAGCAGAAGCCTTTAGATGGCAGTTGAGAACTCACCAGCCAGGGTCAGAGTGCAATAGACTGAAACAATTTATTGTCATCCTAGAGACAAACCCTCATTGTATCAATTTGACTGACATTAACCACTTTGACCAAACACCTGAGGGAAAATTTAAAGAAGGAGAGATTTATTTGGGCTCATTTATTCAGTTGATAGTTGCTCTGTCCCATGTGTTTAGGCCGAACATCATGGCAGCAGTGTATGTGGAGATGGAGGTTGGCAGATGAGAAGTAAGTCAGGGAAGGGACTGATGTTATTTGTGCCATAGCCTGACCAACATGCACCCATGTTAGAAATTGTAAGAAAAAGATAAATTGGAAAATTGCATGTATTTGGAAATTCTACAACAAGCAAAATACATTAATGTGTCACAGAAAAAGTAATCATGGAAATTGGAAAATACCTAAAATTAAAACTATGGGAATGGATGAAGCAGTATCAGGAAAATGAGACTTTCATTGTTGCATTAGAAATAAGAACATCTCCAAATCAATGAACAAAGAAATCAACTGACAGACTTAGAAAAGAAAACACCAAGATACAAACAAAGAAAGTATAAGGAAGGAAATAATGTAGATAAAAGTAAAAGATGATAAAAATAGAAAAACAAACAGCATGTGGAGGAAAGATTGATAATGTTGCCATTAGTTCTTTGATAAAATCAAGACAGAAAAATATTGTTAAAAAGTCAAATAAGCACCAGGAAAAGGGTACTTGCAAGGTGGGGGAGAGGGGTCAGGTGTAGGGGAGGAAGGATAGGTGAATGAAGGGGAAAAAGGGGTAGAATGCAGTCAAGATTTCATTGTATATACTACAAATTAAGAAAAGTAAGGGAGGGAGTGGGTTGAAAGGGGGGAAAGGGAGATACTAATCAAGATACATTGTATTCCTAAATTGCTTTATTACATGGCAACTCCTTTGTATGACTCTTTAAAGATAGTTGTACAAATTTAGGGGGAAAAAAGGGTCCATAGCAATAATTGAAACAGGTCAAATGCAAGCAAAGCAATATATAAGACATGAAAAAAAGAGATTGCAAGAGATTCTGCAAAAATTAATAATTGACAAGTATTGGGGATATATGTATGTCAATGAAAAAAATTAATGAAATGAATTCTATAAGAATATACCTATACCATCATTGACTCAAGAAAGAAAACTAGAATAATCATCTAACCACTTTTAGAAATAACAATAACTTAAAATGTTAAGCACAGAAAATAGTGCATACAGATGGCTTTGCAAGCATGTTTTACCAAACAGATAGGAACAGATAATTCCAAATTAAGACAAACTCTTCCAGAGTATTCTTTTTATTAGGCCAACCTGTCCTTGATTCCAAACAAGATAAGACCATGTAATATGCCAATGGTACTCATCAGCATAAGGAAAAAAAATGTCACCCAAATTCAGAAATATCTAACAACAAGAGCATACCACTTCCAATCTGAGTGTGTCTAAAAATGTAGCATTGATTTAATACAGAAAATAAAAGAACGTGATTTATCATATCAACAAATTAGAAAAGTTTCACACCATTATACTAGTAAATAAATGAAAAAGCACCTTCCATGATATTTATTCCAAAACAAGCCAGCCTATTCTAGAACTATCACAAACAAGATACTTAATGAGAAAAGTTAAGATACCTTCAATCTGAAAATCATTCTAGAAATCAGTATAATTTGGAAGTTTTATTCAGCAGGAAAACATTTAAAAAGTTAACATCTACAAGAAATGTACTCATTACCTTATTCATGTAACTGTCACCCCTTTGTGCAGAATCTTTACAATACAATTTTTAAAAAGTAAACATCGAAAAATCAAGACTAGAAATTATAGCAACTTGACAACAGAACTCTTTGATGAAAAATAACAAATTGGATAAGGATATTTTGCAGCATATCACTAACAGGGTGTTTGTATGTCAAATAGACAAGGAATTTCTAAAAACTATTGCTAGAAGCCAAAACTCAGTAGAAAAATGCATAAACTGGAATTTAATATAAATAAGACTATCTTCAAATCAAGTATCTTCAAATCAGAGTAATCTCAAGAAGTTACTAGCTTAAATACCTTAAAACAGATCAATTTCAAAGAGTTATTATATAAATATGAATTCAAACCCATTCAAGATACAGTGTTTGACCAGTTCAACAGCCTGACAGTATGAGAAATTAGCTAAGAAGTAAAGCACTGAAGATTCTCATCCCAATGTTCATAAGAGAATGGTCTGGGGGTTGGGATGTAAGTCAGTGGCAAAGTGCTTGCCTAGCAAATGCAACATCCTGGGTTCAATCCCCAGTACCAACAAAGAAAAAATAATAATGTGGTTTGTTAGAGTTGCTTTATAAAACAATGTGAGCCAATGTTGATGGCCATGCACAAGAAAACACCTAGAAACCCTACCATTGGCTTCAAAACCCTTTCAAGAAATTTCCTTCTGAAAACAAAAACATGTGATGTAACCCAATAGAAAATTGATATGGCAAGGTTGTTCATAAAAGCACAAAACTGGAAACAACCCAAACATCCATAAATATTAAAAGGTATAGAGAAACAGGAAAGAGTGAGGGAAGGGGTGATAATGTCCAAAAGGAAATTTACTCTTTACCTGACTTACATAACTATAAGCCCTCTGTATGTACATCACCTTTATAAAACAATTAAGAATTTTTTTAAGTATAGAGAAATTATGGCACATTTCTACAATGGTTAGTGTATAGCATTAAAGACATATCAACCAGAGCCTGACAGATTCTCATAAATGAATTCAAAAGCAATTTAAAAAGCAACTTCCAAAAAAATACAAACAACATAATCTATTTACATCAAATTCAAATCCAGACAAGTTAATTAATTTGTTGTTTAAAAGTTTTAAAATTTGTGGCACAACCATAACAAAAAGCAAGAAAATGAAAATTTCAAAATTCTGCTTATTGGTTGCCTTAGACAGAGAGGAAAGAATAATAAGAAATAAAGGGTACCACAAGGATTGGAAGGCCTGAGATTTTTTTAATTAAATTGGTAATAGTTACTTGGAGTTCATTTTGTTATTATCTTTAAATTGTATCTACATATTTTATATGTATATTTTATAACTAAAAAGGCATTTAAAATGAAAACGTCTTTTCCTCAGTTTCAGAAGACTCTAAAAAGAGGATTTTTAAAAATGTGTGTTTGTGTGTGTATTTTAACTGTCTTAAACCAGCACTGTGTTCTCTGAAGAAACGCTACAATTCCCAGTGAACTTAAAAACAGTTAGTGATAAGATCATTGTATTCAACATGCTTTACTAGGTAGCCAATGAAACTGGATGACAACATTAAATAGAAAGTATTGGAAACACAAACATAGTTATTTTTTACAAGATTTTATTCAATCTACAAAATACAAAAGAATTACAAATTTATTTTTAAAGAGTAAAATTCTACAAATTATTTTTAAAGGGTGGGACAGGAAAAGAATCAAATATGTTACACTAGATCAAAATAAATATACAAAAATAACTATTTATGCAATAACCTATTTAAAAATACCAACACAATTTAAGCCTCAAGAAATACAAGAAAATGTAAGGCTCATAAAACATAGATTACTAGAAATAAAAACACACATAATGAAGACTTACCTAAATAAAACTATAACCATACATGTAATACAAATTGCAGACATGCAAATTAAATGATATATCTGAGTACCCTTGGATAACAATATATATTATTATGTGTATTTTATTGAAAACTAGCTTAAAACTAGCACATTTTTGGATGGGGGGAAGTCATACCAAAATTATTATAAAAAATATTCATTAAAGTTTGAGGGGAAATTTTCTCTTTTTTTGTCTTTTCTTTTTTGGTACTGGGGATCAAACCCAGGACGTTGCACTTGCTAGGCAAGCGCTTTGCCACTGAGCTACATCCCAGCCCTTTGAGGGGAAATTTTCTTAAGAAGAGTCATGAATATTAAAATATATTGTGAAGCTTTGGTAATTCTAACAACTCATGTTACATTTAATATAGCACTCATGATATAATAAAAGAATAGAATCAATTGTAATGTCAATTGACATGAGCCCACTAAACAAACTGTTACAGTAGTATAGTTGAACTATTATATAAACATTAAGAACTGTAAAATCTATCCACACCTAGACACTTCTCAATAAAAGCACAGAGCACAAAGATGAAAATCTTAGAAGCAACCAGTTGAAAGTCATGTGGTGACTTAACAAATGGCATTTTTTTTAACTGGCAGAAAACTTCTCAAAAACAACAGTATAGGTCAGAATAAAACTGCATAATACACTAAAAATAGCGAACAAAAATAAAGAGTAAGCCTAGAATTTGCTTTTTAACTAAATTACCATTCAAGAATGAGAACAAATACTAAAATAAAAATTGTGTCATACAAAGTCTTCAAGAATTTGCCACATAGAAATATGCTTGCAGAAAGAGCTATCAGAGAGAAGAGATCACCAAGAGAAATGGTCTAGAACTTTCCAGGGAAGCCAGATGCCAGTGGCTCACACCTGTAATCTTAGCTACTCAGGAGATTGAGATCTGAGGATCAAGATTCGAGGCCAGTCTTGGCAGGAAATGCCAGAAGACTCTCATCTCCAATTAAACAGCAAAAGGCTGGAAGTGGAGCTGTGGCTCAAGTGTAAATCATTAGTCTTGAGTGAAATAGTCAAGTGAGAGCTCAAGTCACTGAGATTAAGCCCCAGTACTGGCACAAAGATAGATAGATAGATAGTAGATAGATAGATAGATAGATAGATAGATAGATAGATAGATAGATAGATAGATAGTAGATAGTAGATAGATAGATAGATAGAGCTTCCCTCCAAACTTCAAGCAGAGCAATTACAAGCTAGCAAAAATGTCTGAAGCAAGAACTGAACACATCAACTATAATAATTAGTATTATTATTAACATTGTGGAGATAGAAGAATGAAACAAAACACGAGGTCACACTAACATCAAATTAAAGCAGGCTGAAGAAAAAAACCATTAAATCTATTTTGCTTTTAAGTTAAGCAATCATATTTTAAAAAAAATAAATGGTCTCTAATACAGAGAGACAGAGACAGAGAGAGAGAGGAGGGGAAAATAAATTATTTGTAAATCAATGGAGGAATAAAGGAAAAATTACACAAAAAAGAAAGCAACCCATGTTTGTTGAAGGAAAAAAAGTACCTTCTCTGTTTAGCATACAGATGGATATGCCCCATTTCTCTTGTGTTGAAAACAAGGAAACATGAGGAAATATGGGCTAAAGCATGACCAGTTAGAACACTAGACTCACTGAATTACAGAGAGGAAAGAGACCCAGGGAAACACTACCACTTTCTTTGGATTTGTGTAGGTGTGAGCACCCACCTCACCAATCATCTGTGCAAATCAGAAGAAATCAGCCAAATCTTATACGGAAATACAGATTGACAGGACTGAATCCAAAGGCAAAAGTAAATTACTTACTCTAACAACCCACACCCTCCTCTACACTCTGAAATTTTGCCAACGGAACACTAATTCAGCATTGGCAAAACAATACCATTCAAGAATTCTGCTGGAACGATATTCAAAGATACTGAAAACTACAGCCCAGTCTCCTCCCAGCTTAAAGACTGACAAAAATCAACCAGGCATAGTGAGTATAATGAGAAAGACACTTTATCTTGAGGAGTCTGCTCTTCCCAAACCCAAATCTAATTGTGAGAAAAGCATTAAACAATCCATAATGAGGAACATTCTATAAAATGCGAAGTTGCCAGAGACCGGAGGTGGATCAGGACAATGGTGGCTGTGTGACATGTCATTTTTAGATGGGATCCTAGAACTCCTAGAAAAATGGTAGCATCTGAATGAAGCTTGGAGTTTAGATAGAGATTATATACTAATGTGCCAATTCTGGTTCTTAATCATCACAAATGTACTGCAGTAAGAGAAGATACTAATAAGCAGGAAGATATAATAAGTGAAAGGTAGACTGAACATCTCCTCCTCCTCACTTTCTTACCTTTCCGCTCCTCCTTTTTCAATAGTACTGGGCTTGAAGCTCATCAACAACCCTTTTTCTGTTCAGTTATTTGTTTTTTGTGTGAAAATATGAACAGAGGGGTTAAATTACATGGGCAAGATAATGAGGAGATTTCTTATCAAGCATTGAAGCCTCCTCTTTGTTTCCCCTTCCCATCCCTTCCCATCCTCTCCCACCCCCCCACCCAATCCTCCCCCACCCCCCACCCCAACCTCACTAAAGTTGTAAAGTTCGTTTTCAACCTAACGACTTGTGCATCTCATTGTTGCAATGGGTCCACCTGTATCCCTATTTAAAACATTTGTTTGTGCCCCTTCCCCTCCACAAATTATACCAACATCAAATACAGTGAAAGCAGGGGTTATACCATGGGAGAGGGACATACAAAGCAACAAAGAGATAATCTTATGTGTTAGAAACAATCGCATGAAAGAAAAAAA
>NW_012267348.1:1958911-1967044 GCF_000151885.1 Dipodomys ordii | reverse complement strand
GTACCAAGCTGTTTTGATTACTATGGCTTTATAGTAGAGTTTGAAATTTGGTATTGATATTCCTCCAGCACTATTCTTTCTGTTGAGGATCGTTTATACTATTCAGGGTCTTTTATTGTTCCATATGAATTTTTGGATTGCCTCTCCTATTTTCTTGAAGAATGAGGTTGGAATTTTGATAGGCATCACATTGAATTTGTAGATAGCCTTGGGAAGTATTGCCATTTTCACGATGTTGATCTTTCCAATCCAGGAACATGGGAGTTTTTGTCACATTCTAAGTTTTGTTATGATTTAATTTTTCAAGATTTTAAAGTTTTCATCATAGAGGTCCTTCACTTCTTTGATTAAGTTAATTCCTAGGTATTTTATTTTTTGTGGGGCTATTACAAATGGAGTTGCTTTCCTAATTTCAGCCCCACTTTTCTCATTGTTGGCATACAGAAAAGCCATTGATTTTTGAGGGCTAATTTTATAACCTGCTACTTTGCCAAAGTTTTGAATCAGCTTGAGTAATTTGGGAGCAGAGTCCATGGAATTCTTTAAATACAAGATCATGTCATCTGCAAAGAGGGAGAGTTTTATTTCTTCTTTCCCTATTTGGATCCCCTTTATGTCTGCATCTTGTTTTGTTGCTGTAGCTAGGCATTCTAATACTAGATTGAAGAGAAGTGGAGAGAGTGGACATCCTTGTCTTGTTCCTGAGTTAAGAGGAAATGGCTTTAGTTTTTCACCATTGAGTATAATGCTGGCTGTAGGGTTGTCATATTCAGCCTTTATTGTATTGAGGAATGTTCCATGGATTCCTAATTTTTCCAGAACCTTCATCATAAAGTGGTGTTGGATCTTGGCAAATGCTTTTTCTGCATCTATTGAGATAACCATATGGTTCTTATCCTTGCTCCTGTTGATGTGATAAATTATATTCATTGATTTGTGTATATTGAACCAGTTTGCATCCCTGAAATGAATCCTGTTTGATCTTGGTGTATGATTTTTTTGGATGAATTGTTGAAGTCTATTGGCCAAAATTTTGTTGAGAAGTTTTGCATCAATGTACATCAAACAAATGGGTCTATAGTTCCCTTCTTTGATGAGTCTCTGCCTGGTTTTGGGATGACGGTTATGATGGCTTCATAGAATGAGTTCGGTAGTGAACTTTCTCTTTCAATTTCATTGAAGAGTTGGAGGAGTATTGGTGTGAGCTCTGCTTTGAAGGCCTTGTAGAATTCCTCTGTAAAACCATCTGGTCCTGGGCTTTTCTTAGATGGGAGGTCTCTTATTGCTGTTTCTATTTCAATGCTTTATATGGTCCTGTTAAGATGGTTTAACTCTTTCGGCATGTCAATATTTGCTAGGAAAAGGTCCATTTCTGCCAAGTTCTCAAACTTAGTAGCATAAAAGTTTGAGAAGTATTACCTTATAATGTTCTGAATCTTAGTTGTTTCTGTGGTAATGTTTCCATTCTCATCTCTGAGTTTATTTGGGTGTGTTCTCTTCTTTTTCTGGTAAGATTTGCTAAGGCTCTGTCAATTTTGTTAATTTTTTGGAAGAACCAACTCTTTGCTTTGTTGATTCTTTCTATGGTGTTTTTTATTCTAATTTATTTAATTCTGATTTAATTTTAATCATTTCTTTCCATCTACAGGATTGGGGTTTATCTTGCTGCTCTTTTTCAAGGAGGCTCAGATGGCTCATTAAGTTGTTGGTTTCAGATCTCTCCAATTTGTTGATGTAGGAACTCAGAGCTATAAACTTGACCCTGAGTACTGCCTTTGCTGTGTCCCAGAGGAGCTGGTAATTTGTGTGCTCATTTTTGTTGAATATCATGAACATTTGAATTTCCTTTCTAATCCCTTCCATGACCCACTCATGATTCAACAGTGTGTTGTTCAGCCTCTATGTGTTACAGGACTTTCTTTGGTGGCTTTTGGTGTTGAGTTCTAATTTTATTCCCTTGTGGTCTGAGAGAATGCAAGGTATTACTTCAATGTTTCTGAATTTGAACAAGTTTGCTTTGTGGCCTAAAATGTGGTCTATTTTGGAAAATGTTCCATGTGCTGCTGAGAAAAACGTGTATTCTGATGCTGCTGGGTGAAATGTTCGGTAGATGTCTGTTAAATCTAGTTGATCTATGCAGTTGTTTAAATCTGCAGTTTCTCTGTTGGGTTTTTGCCTAGTTGATCTATCTAGTGGGAAAAGTGGTGTGTTAAAGTCCCCAACAATTAATGTCTTTGGATCTACGTGGGATTTGAGGGAAAGTAGTGTTTCTTTGATAAATTTGGGTGCTCCGTTGTTTGGCGAATAGTTATTTAGAATTGTAATATCCTCCTGAAGGAGAGATCCCTTAATTAGTATGTAGCAACCTTCTTTATCTCTTCTCACGAATTTTAATTTGAAGTCTATTTTATCTGATATTAGGATTGCAACTCCCGCCTGTTTATGGGGGCCATTTGCTTGGTAGATTTTGTTCCAGACTTTCACTTTCAAAATGTGTTTGTTTTTATGGGCAAGATGTGACTCCTGAAGGCAGCAAATAGAAAGATCTTGCTTTTTAATCCATCTAGACAGTCTATGTCACTTAATTGGAGAGTTAAGTCTGTTAATGTTGAGAGATAGGACTGAGAGGTATTTGGGAGTTCCTGCCAATTAATCCACCTTCTTGGGGGCTGTGGCAACTGGCTTCTTCCTATGGTTCTTGGATTCTCAGTTTGGGTGTGGTTTCTTGGCCTTTATTGTGGTCTTGTTGGTTTTCTATGTGTAGGACATCCTTAAGAATCTTTTGTAGTACTGGTTTGGTGGAAATATATTGTTTCAATTTTTCTTTGCTAGGGAAGGTTTTTATTTGACCTTCGGTTATAAAGGAGACTTTAGCTGGGAACAGTATTCTTGGTTGATAGCTGTTTGTCTTTAGGGCATGGCATACATCATTCCAGACTCTTCTTGCTTAGATTGTCTCTGCTGAGAAATCTGAGGTTATTCTAATTGATTTCCCCTTAAAGGTGACTGATCTTTTCTCCTTGACAGCTTTAAGGATCTTCCTTGGTCTGAATAGATCCTGTGCGAATTATAATGTGACGGTGGGATGTCCTGTTCTGGTCTGGTCTATTTGGAGTTCTAAAAGCTTCCTGTATCTGAATAGGCCTATCTTTTTGCATGTTTGGGAAGTTCTCTGCTAGGATCCTGTTAAACAAATTTCCTAGACCATTAACTTCTGTCTCTAGGTGCTCCTCTACATCCAATATCCTCAGATTAGGCCTTCTGATGGTGTCTTCCAAGTGTTGAATAGATCTACCATTTTTCTTGGATTTGTCTTGGATGGTTGTATGTTCTTTCTCTATAATATCTAAGCTGTCTTCAATCCCGGAGATTCCATCTTCTGCATGGTCTAACTTACTGTGAAGACTTTCTACTTTGTTTTTATTTATTTTCCTTCTAATTGGTCAGCTTTGATGGCTTCAAATGCTTTGTTAGAGCTTTGTTTAGATCTTGTATGAACTTCTTTACTTCCTTAATTTGGCGTTCAGTGTTTATTCTTAAGTCACTTAGTTGATTGGTTATGATTTCCTTGGACTCCCATTCCTTCTGTTGGGTTCCATTCAACAATCCCTTTGTGGTCTCCCTGACTTCTTTCAGCTCTCTGTTAATGGATTCCATGAATGCTTTAGTGATCTTTGTGTGTTCTCTACCTGGTCTCTCAATTCCTGTATTACTCTTTGATTAGCTTCCTCAGGTTCACACAATTCCTATAGTTCTCTTTGAGTGTTCTCAGCCTGCTCACACCATTCCTGACTTTCTCTTTGACTGATCTCAGCCTGCTCATGCCATTCCTTTGTTTCTCTTTGAGTGTTCTCAAGCTGCTCATGCAATGCCTGTATCAATCTTTGAGTAGCTTTCTCATGCTCATGATATTCCTGTATTAACCTTTAGTTTGCCTCCTCTCTCTCCCTATCACGCTCAGAGTGTCCTTTGCAGTTTTTCAATCTTTTCATTTACCATGTTTACCAGCAGTGTTTGTAGAGCTATTTGGGAACTCTCCTCTGGATTATTCATTATCTATTCTGACCCCTGATTATCATGAGTGGGAGTTGAGATACCCAGACTTGCCATTTTTCTATTGTTTTTCTGGCTTGTTCTGCCCATTTGGGATAAAAGTAACACCAGTTTTATGTTAGAACACTATCTTAAGGCAAGCATCAACAAAAGTCTGTAGTTGCACAGTCAAAAGTCTGCAGATACAATTTAGTTCAACAGATATATCTATTCAATATCAAAGAACTATGTATTAATGGGCTGTGAACCACAAAGAAGAATTTGGCAAACCAGAGATTATTAGATTTAGGGAGAGATGTGGGTAAAAATAGGAATAGAGGGATGTGAAAAGGCAGAGGGAGAGTTAACTAAGTCCTAATCTCAAAGCGGGAAATAGGTTGGATAGAATGAAAGTAGAGAGAGAGAAAAAAGAAGAGAAAAAAGACAAGAAAAAATAGAAAAGCAAAAATTAAAAATTAAAAAGTGCAACACTAAAAATTATGCAAAAATAACAACAAAATATTCAGAGAAGAACGTGGATAGAATGAGAGAAGGGGAGGGATAGAAAGGAGATGTGAAAAACTTAAAAATACTTAAAATATTATATAGGTATAAAGAGGTAGTACTGCTATTAAGGAATTTAAGTCTAAGAGGTTTTGAATTGAGTAATAAATTTCTGGACTAAGTGTGTACACAATGGGGGATAAGGTCTAATAATCGACTATGGGTATATCTGAGGATGAGCAGAACAGCAATTAAGTCACACAAAGAAGAACGAAAGAGAAGAAAAGGTGAAAAGAATGAGAAAGAAAGAAAAAAGGATCAAAATTTCAGTAAAGCTAAACAAAAATAATTTAAGGAAAGAAAACAAAAAGCACACACACATATACCCCTAAAATAAAAATTATAAGAGGAAGAAAAAAAAGTAATAGAAAACAGAATTTTTTAAGTAAAAAAGTTTAAAAAATTTTAAAAGTTTTATAGATAAAAAATTTTTTTAGAAAAGGAATAAAAAAAAGAGTTCTTTGATTTTTTTTTTTGAGGGGAATGGGAAGATCCTGTATCTCCCTTGTGTCCGTAACCAGTCTCTTGTTGGAGTCTCTGGTCTGCTTGTGGTATTTGATTTTCCTGTGGCTTGGTTGGTTTCTTAAGTCAGTTTGTTTGAGCAGGCAGAGAAATGCTCTGCTTTACCCAGGATTTTGTGATCATCCTCCCAGGCTAGTTCAATGGGAGGGAGATCTGTTTTGAGTAGCACCAAAGAGGGAGATGGCTGTTTCCTCTAGTTTGGAGATGCTGAGATGAGGCTAGGTTCTGGGTAGGATTGAGACCTTTCAGCAAACAGTAGCTTTTCCCTGAGGGGCTTGCTTCTGAGACACTCACAGAGCCCAGCCTGGAACCATTCTCAGGGTTTATGTTTACTGAATTTCAATTGATTGCCAAGGCTGCTGTAGGGAGGGGCAGCCTCTGGCTCTGTTTACCCAGTGAAGAAAACCACTCCTGGGGCTGGAGGCCCAGGCTGGGTGACTTTTCCCTGGGTGGAGCTCAGCCTGGCAGGTCAGGTTAGGTTCCTGTGACCTGCTATGACTCAAGTTTACTTCCAAGGCCTGAGTTGGAGCTAGCTGCTCAGCCAGGCCTTTGTCAGTACCAAAGATGGAGGTCTCCAGTAGTGGGGAGGGGAGGGGTGGCCTTCTCTCCTCTGCTCCCTAAGAAGGAGTGAGGATGTCAGGCTTCTACTCACACTGGAGTCTTGATTCCTGGGTCGTCTCTGGTCTGCGAACTGCAGGGTGAAGATGTCCGCTCCTTGTCAGTTCTTGCTGGTGTTGAGTAGAATCCGCTCACCTGCTGCATCTGGCGCCTTTGTCCCGGACTCTCTGTGTTACAGGTATGGCGGCTATGGCCGCCACTGCTGCTACTGCCGCAGCTGCAGCCGCGGCTGCTGGCAAGTGCTCAGAGCTATCTCTTTGCCTGGATTTTCCCTCTCTGGCCTAACTCTCTGTACTGTGATGGCACACTTGGTGTGATTCTCTGGCTTAGGACTGTTCACTGGAACACTATAACTGCTTTCTAAGCGAGAGCTTGTTTAGCCTCCAGCTTCTCCTCCACCATCTTCCCAGAACCTCTCAGTTATTTTTCATATACGTTCTGGTGCTTTTGTCCAAATTGGTCTTTGATCAAAATCTTCCTAATCTATACCCCCCCATAAAAGTATGATTACAGGTTTGTACCACTAGGCCCCATTTGGTCTGAGATAAGATTTGTAGAAAGGAACCCTCAACGTCACAAATACCTCAAAATTTTAATCAAAATCCCAACATGACTTTTCTCCAGTATGTAAAATCTGGTCTTAAAATTTGTACAGCAGAAAAAAGACAGACAATTTTGAACAAATTAAATTTCTATTGATAAGGCATCAAGACTTTCAAGAAAACTAGAGTTACTGAAATAGTCACAGACACCAAAACAGAATAGAAACTATACACAGAATACAGAATAGAAATATGGCAATGATATAATATAAACTCTACATTTAAAAATTATAAATATAAAATTGTATTACATATAATATAGCATACTAAATTTATATTTCTCTCTATATATGAACAGAATAATTTTAGAAATAGAATTTGAAATATTGAGGAAAGGATGAATTAATTAGCCACTCATTAATTGGTACTGAATGCTTGGCTACTCACAGTAGAAAAAGAAAATCGGGGGGGCTGGGAAGGTGGCTCAGTGGTAGAGCACTTGCTTTGCATGCCTGAGGCCCTGGGTTCGATTCCTCAGCACCACATAAGCAAAAAAATCCGGAAAAAAAGAAAAAAAAATCCGGAAGTGGCCCTATGCCTCAAGTGGTAGAGCACTAGCCTTGAGCTGAAGAGCTGAGAGACAGCGCCCAGGCCCAGAGTTCAGGCCCCACAACCAGATCCAAAAAAGAAAAAGAAAGAAAAAGAAAATCAAATATTTCCCTGAAATATGTCAGAATTTTGTATGTATAATACAAAAAAGTATAAAGCACAAAAGAAAATGCAATGAAACCACATTAAAATGTATAAGTATAGAACTGAAACATCATAAAAAATAAATCTATAATCTATCAGGAAGTATTTGCAATTCATATAATTCTAAGTTTGAATAACTAGAATATATAGAATTAATTTAGGCGATAAAAACAACAATTCAATTTAAGCAATAAAAATTAGCAGATGGTTTAAAGAAGAAAATACCTGAATGTTCAATTAATTTAAAACCACTTTCACCTCATTTATAACCAGAAGATGCTTATTAAAACTGTACCATATTAGTTTTCATTCTTTACTTCAAAATGTGAAAATATTTTTTTAAAAAAAGAATGTGGGAAAAAGCAATACTCACATATTATTTTCTAAACTTTGGAAAGAAAATATTTTAGAACAATAAATTTAAAGATAACAGCGTCCTATTGTTTAATACTTATATATTTGTGTGTGTATGTGTGTGTGTGCTGGACCCTGAGGCTTGAAATCAGGGTGTGGACACTGGCTGAGCATTTTCTCTCAAGGTTAGAACCTATCACTGGAGCCTATAGCTCCACTTCCAGGATTTTGGTGGCTAACTGGAAATAAGTATCTCCTTGGACTGACTTTGAACCACAATCCAAAATCTTAGCCTCTTGAGTGGTTAGGATTACAGACATGAGCCACCAACATTTGGCAGTACTTCTTTTACTTATTTATATATTTTAATATATTTTTTATTGTAAAGATACTGTAAAAAGGAGTTACAGTTACATGAGTAAGGTAATGAGTACATTTCCTATAGAGCATTATTACTCCCTCCTTTGTTTTTCTCCTACCATCCCTTCCCTCACCACCTCCCCAACTTCCCCTCCCCCACTACCCCCCCCCACCGCCCAAAGCTGTAAAGTTCATTTTCAACATAGTGTCTTGTACTCTCATTGCTACAATGGGTCAACCTGTATCCTTATTTCAGCATTTTGTTCCCTCCCCAAAATAGAAAATTGTATATGCAAATGCAGGACACCAGAATCAAATACAGTGAATGGGTTATACCATGGGGGAAGAAGTTACAAAAGAAACAAAAAAAAATCACACAGTACATTAT
>NW_012267348.1:1944456-1951616 GCF_000151885.1 Dipodomys ordii | reverse complement strand
TGTCCCTCAGCTCTTCAGCTCAAGGCTAGCGCTCTACCACTTGAGCCACAGCGCCACTTCCGGCTTTTTTCTTTTTGCTTATGTAGTGCTGGGAATCGAACCCAGGGCCTCAGGCATGCAAGGCAAGCGCTCTACCACTGAGCCACCTTCCCAGCCCCAACACTGGCACTGTTGACACTGCTGCTGCCGCTGCCACTGGGCTGCAGCCGCCACCCCCAGTGGGCACTTAATTCAGTCTTTTCATACAGGTGGCTTATAATTTTCCTCTTTGGTATCTATCTCTGTAAAATTATAGTTTACTTGGTGTGACTCTCCAGACATGGATCACTTGATGGTACCCTAAAATTCTGCTTTTTCAGGGACAGTGCTATTGGTTCCCTGTTGTCTATCCACCATCTTCTCTCAACCTCCAGCAATACTTCTACTTTAAGTACATGTCCTAGTGAAAATCTTACACCTGATTGAAGGTATTTTTCTGCTTTATCCTTGCCCAGTTGTCCCATCTACCATAACAAATATAAGAAAAGAAACAATTGAAATTATCTCTAAGAGAAAAAGTACAGTATTAGGGCAAATGAACTCATACCACATGCAGTACATGGACATAGTTAAAGAAGATATCTGAGTAAAAGAAAAACATATAAACTATAGAGATAAGTATAACACAGGTATTAAAATAATTGTATTTACATATTACATATTCCACATGGAACAATATATTCTAGCATCCACATGAACTTTAAAGTCATCTATTATTTCCAAAAGGAAAAAAAGAAGCACAAGAGATGCATGAGGCCCTTTAATAAAAATGTACTACTTTTTCAAAATATCTGGAATTCACATGTCAGTATGTCAATGTTCTCTTGGCCTCTAATATGTACCAGACACTGTAATAATATGATACAGTATTATTAACATTATAATTCTTTGGAGTAGTTTTGTTTTTGTTTTGTGGTACTAGAGTTTGAATTTAGGGTCTTGCTTTTGCTAGGCAAGCACTCTACCACTTGAGCCATACCACTAACCCATTTTGCTTTAGTTTGTTTTAAGATAGGCTCTGGTGCTTTTTTTTTTTTTTTTTTGCTGGAAAAGCTTTGGACCACAATCCTTTTACCTCTACCTCCTGACTATCAGGAATATGAGGTCTGCATCATTGTGTGTACACAAAATCATGGTTAGAGGCTATCTAGGCAAATAACAAGTTTCTATCTCAGAAACAAGCACAGAATGGTAGCACAGGCTTGTCAACCCAGCCAATGAGATAACATGATCACAGGCTAATGCTAGATACAATAGCAATACACTAGACCCTGTCTATAAACAAACTAAAGCTAAAAAGCTGGGGGGGGTGATTCAAGTGGTTAAATACTGCAAGCATGAGTTCCCAGGTTCAATCCCCAGTCCTACCAATAAAAAGTCAGCATAATAATATATTAATAGCCTTTGCTTTCATATCTCATATAAGCATGAATATTCATATTATTATGACAATTACATTGGTATTCAGTTCAGCTGCAAGAATCTATCCTGGTTGCAATCATTATGTTTATAATTGCATCATTGGTTAAAAAAATCCAATATTGTATTTTAAAAATGAGTTAATAATGTTCTGCCTTGGATGGTTTGCTTTTTGAAAAATATGAATTATCTGACGAAATCATATTACTAAAGGTCATACTCAACAGCAGCTGGAGGCAGCCTAGAAACAAAGAAAACTACAAAAGAACTTTGCCTTAGAAATTTGAATCTTAGCAAGAAATTCCAGAACAATAGAAGGAATGCTTTATGGCATCTCCAGAACAAGATGAAAAGTGTATGGCTCCAGGCTCTAGAAGGTATTACAGTAGTTTCCCAAGAACAGCAACAACAATTTTTATCCTGTCACAGTTCATTTTCTTTTCTTTGTTGGCCCAATAACATCAAATCAGAAAAGACAAAGCCATAGTTTGTACCAAAGACCAAGCAATTATTTAAATTCAGTTCAGGTCTCTTGACATGAATTTAACAAGATATATCAGGCTGGAAAAGTAGCTCAGTGGTAGAGCGCTTGCCTTGCATGCATGAGGCCCTGGGTTTGATTCCTCAGCACCCCATAAGCAAAAAGAAAAAAGCTGGAGCTCAAGTGGTAGAGCACTAGCCTTGAGCGGAAGAGCTGAGGGACAGCACCCAGGCCCAGAGTTCAGGCCCCACAACCAGACCTAAAATAAAAAATAAAAAAAAAAGACTTATCAAACATGATCTATAGCCCAGAACTGGGATACAGTGGGAAAGACAAGCAAAGTCGTCTCCTGGGCTCATATTCACATGGGCAGACACTGACTGCATGAGGAATCACATCCTGTAAAGCAGGACTTAAGTAGGGAAAAGGGATGGTAACCAAGATATCAGACTCAGGGCATTCATGATCTTTGAGTAGAGACAGGTGTAGGGAGAGAGAACTGGTCATACACAGAAGTAGGAGAAAAGTCCTTCAGGTAGATTAACCAGCTAGCACAAAGTCTTCCATGAAAATGAACCTGGCATGGGTTTAGGCCCACAAAAGTGACCCTGGGGCTAGAGGGCAGTCAGTGGAGCCAAAAAGTGACAGAAAGTGAGCCCAGAGGAGATTGGGGAGTGGGATCCAGATCACAAGGCCTTGGTGAGTTCTGACAGTGGGAGACTGGACAGTCTGAAGCAGGAGAGTTTCAGATCTGACTTCATGTTGGAAAGATCACACTAGTGCTGAGGACAAAAACAAAATCAACTATAAGGAAATGGGAAGACATTTCCCATGGGGGTGGGGGACAAGTGAGAGGTACTGAAACAGATTTGGCAAAAGGTGTCAGAGGCTTATACCATGAAGGTAGATAAGTGAGAAAAAGTTTAAAAGTGTGAAAGAAGACCCAAGCAGACCATAGATACTTAAGAATGTCATGGGGATGGGAAGAGAAAGGAATGAAGAGTAACTGCTAAGGTGGGCAGTTGGGTGGATAGTGGTAACATTCACTGAGGTAAGAAAGATGTGAGGAGAAGCTGGGGCAGCGATGGGGACCACAGATGTGTGAATACTGCTGGAGACATAGAAAACTGGAGACCTCCATGTATCAGAGACCATATGAATTGCATGACACCTTTGAGAGAGGTCATCACTTCAGATATGAATTTCAGAGTCACAATATTGCATGAAGGCAATATTTATAGATGCCTCCAAAATAGTATAGAGCACCCAGGATGAGTTCTGAGGCCCCCAACAGTGGAGATTCAACACTATATGTTAAAAAATGCTGGTTAAAATGTCCAAGATGTTTTGTTATTCCCCTTCAGGGACACAAGAGAAAAACTAGGATGCATATAATCATCAGTAAGTATCCTACTTTATATATTCTGAAAAGCTTTCTCATACTCTATTCAACATTCAGGGTTAGATTAAGCAAATACATGTAGAACTTATTGATCATACAGCTGGGCAGAGGAGATGTCAAAAGAAAGAAAACCAAGAATTCCTGGTAAGGGGTAAGACACTTTGAATGGCAAGCCAGTTCTAAAATTAGCTTGTGTACCCTTAAAAGAGAAAGTAGTAACCAATAAAAACCAGCTTCAGCCAGGTACCAAGGAAATTCCATGAGACTTTTATCTCCAGTTTACCACCAAAAAGGCAGAAGTGAAGCTGTGCTCAAGTGGTAGAATGCCAGCCTTGAGTGGAAAATCTAAGTGGGAGCACTAAGGGCTTGAGAACCCGTGTACCAATCAAGCCCTAGTACCAATACACAAACACACAGACACGCGCATGCACAGGCGCGGGCACACACACACACACACACACACACACACACACACACACAAAGGGCTTTCAACTCAACATGTCAATTTATGAGTGCAGCACATCTTGATCAGTGTCACTCCTTCCATATTTTCCCCCTCATCTGTCTTAACCCCATTCATCCCCTTAAGTCACCTGGTTGTAGCTCCCAAAGGATTCTTATTAAATCTCCATCTTGCTGCCCCTTCCTATATCCTCTCATTAGGCTAGTGGTGCAAGCTTTGGGAAGGCAGACTGAGTTTACCACCCATGTATACCACAGGTTCTAGGCATAAAAGTTAAATACAGGTCTTGAAATACAATCAGTCTAGTTTAGCAACTGCAACCAAAGATCTCTCTCTCCCAGCTGAAAACCCTATGTTCACCATTCTAGGCTCCCTTCATGGTTCACCCCATGAATAGCTACCAGCTTCAACCTATGAAGTTGAACCAAGCCACATATACTGACTACATGAATGTCACTGGTCAGAGGCCATTTCAAAGAGTTACTATGCTAGTGGACAAGGTATGCCAACCTCCCAGAGCCTCTGGTAGGGATAGAAAGAGCACTCGACCAGAATATTGGCTCAGTGACCCTCAGAATATGACTGTCTAATGAGGGAACACACTTCTGGGATGCCTCAGCTCAAGGCTCATGTTTGGCAGCTTGCGGTCCACTGTTCTCACTATGGGAACATTCCTCAAGCAATGCATTATGTTACATATTTGTTCATACCTAGTGTGATAGAGGCTAGAGGTCTATTTTGTCCCCAAATGCTCAGAAGGCTACATGTGGAAAGCCAAGTGCACACAATTTTTATTAGCAATCCATTGGTAGGAACTGTGTGGAGTACTATCTCAAAGCCCAGCAAGAAAAGAAGTTAAGGGTTTGTAGCAATATCCACTATGGCATGAAATGGAACATGGCCATCATCAGACTATTATCAGACTAAACCATAAGGAGAATGAGACAATCTTACCACCCTTCCTTGGGGTTCTGTACAATAAAGTTGATTAGTTAAATTAGTTAAATGTAAAAACTGTACATTAAAAAAACTAAAACAATTTACCATTTAGAGACATCATTCTTACCCAAAGTAGTTGACAATTCAAAAAAAAAAAAGATGGTTTCAAAGACTCACACACATGAGATTAAATGTGGATGAGAAAAGCCAGGCACCCATGCCTCACACCTCTAATCCTAGATACCTAGGAGGCTGAGATCTGAGGGTCAAGGTTCAAAGCCAGCTTGGCCATAAAGGCCTGTGAGTCTCTTATCTCCAATTGACCAGGAAAAACCTGGAAGTGGTGCTGTGGCTAATGTGGCAGAGCACCAGCTTTGAGTAAAAAAGCTAAACAAGAGCATGAGGCTTTGAGTTCAAACCCCAATACTGGTGTGTGTACAGAGAGAGAGAGAGAGAGAAAGGAATGAGAAGGGAGAAGTATAGGCAAGCTTCTCATATAACAATTCCCTGGGAAGAAAGACTACACCAAAAATGACTTGCATTTGATTGCCGGAGAAACTAAGGAATGATTCAATGGGCAACAATCCTGGCCACAACTTCACAGGGCACATGGATTCTGCACTTAACCTATTAGCACTTTGCCCTTGCATGCTATCAATTCAAATCAAAACTCAGTGGCACAAGGCCTTTGTGAGAGCAAGAGGAGAGTTTAGTGTTTAATAGATAAATGTTGAGGACTCTTAGCTCTGCCATAGGATGGCTCACATGTTCTAAAGACCATCACACTCATGCCAATAGGTGTCTACTCCTATTCTTCATTACTGACAATAAAATTGAAAAGGAGGAACTACATAAAAACAGTAGAATGTCCTTCACATGTTAATGGTCAAGAGATACATAAATGCTACACAATAAATATGGTGCTTTACCTTGCTGGTCACAGTGGCTCTAAATTGCCAAAAGTGACCATGAATTACGAGGTACTGTGAAGGAGGGTTATCTACAGTCAGATGGGCAGTTGAGTCATAGGAACGGTGGTATGTCTCACAATGCTTGTGATGAGTACCTGGCTGGTTTGAAGGTATATGCACATGTGTGCTGCGAGTACCTATACATTTTCATTCAGCTGGATGGAGTTTTATGAATTCACCTAGTGCTTCTCTAGGACAAAACTGACCATACTCAAATAGTAAATTTGTGTTTTATTTAAAGTATTACCTAGTATATTAATCACACTGGACACAGTATTGTGATCAAACTAACCACACAAAGGGACTAATTACCAATCATCATTATTTACTAAGAACTTCCTAAAATCTGATTCAAACTATCTCAGTCAAGTGCTAAAAACATTAATGTCTGCAAATGAGGACATTTGCAGCATAGAAATAAAAACATTTGCCCCAAATCATGCCCACTCTGAATGGTGAAGACAAGATTTGATCCAAGCTGGCAGGGATCCAAGGCCCATACTCTTCAACATTGTATCTACAATCCCCCTGAGATCTGCCATGTGAAGAACGCTCTGTCCAGTCATGTGGCCAACTCTGGCCTAACATGTTTTATGGTTTCAACACAGATCCTATATGTCAAGACACTTAGCTGAGATTCACATACTCAAGTATTATTGATGTGACTTTGGTAAGTGAAATTGTTGCCGATTTCTGTGATTCTGTATGTCATGTCTCTCATACTTTAGCACACCAGCAACCATAATGTGCTGTAGCCATTCATACCAGATGCAGGGGAGCAAATAAAATGTCATCCAAATAAGTAGACATACATGTGCCCAAGAAGGGAAATTGTGAAGGGGAATAAGGAATTAAGGGAAAATTACCTAAGACCTTTAATGTTAGGAGGACTAGTTTATCTTAGCATGTAACTGAAGCCAAAACCTTTCATGAACACCACTGCAAGTGAACCAGCAAGGGCATCTCTTAGCCTTGAGAGAACCTTAGGCCATACAAGGTCCATCTCCAACAGCGGCACCATGTGGTAGCAAAAGGTAACTACAGTATGGATTGAAACCATGTGTTCAAGAAGCATTTGTAAGACACCATGTGGCCATGTGCCAGTGGTTCAGCACTTCAAGTGGCTGAGATCTGAGGGTCATGGTTCAAAGCCACCCCAGGCAGAAAAGTCTGAGATTTTTTTAAATTTAATTTTATCATCAAGGTGATGTACAGAGGGTTGCACTTGCATACATAAGATAATGAGCACATTTCTTGTCAAACATTGTTAACTCCTCCCTTATTTTTCCTCCCACTTTCCCTCTCGCCAACACCCTCCCCCCCCCAAGTTGTAAAGTTCATTTCTAACATATTGTCTTGTGCGTATTGCTGTTGCTTCAGTTCACCCTTTGTGTTCCCTTTTCCCTTTCCCAAATCAGATAAATGTATATATAAGGCACAGGATAC
>NW_012267348.1:1938499-1944406 GCF_000151885.1 Dipodomys ordii | reverse complement strand
TGTGTGTGTGTGTGTGTGTGTGTGTGTGTGTGTGTGTGTGTATACCACATTTTCTTAATCCATTCATCTACTGAGATTTATCTGGTAAATACTGAGGTGCTATGGTAAATAATACTGCAATAAACATAGTTGTGCTGGTAATCATTTGGGTAAATGCCCAAAAGTGGGATTGTTGGGTCATAGGGTCATAGCTCTACATTTAGTCTTTTAAGGAAACTCTGTTCTACTTCCCAAAGTGGTTGAACAAGTTTACATTCTCACTAACAGTGCAGTAGGGTTCCCTTTCGGCCACATACCCTCCAACATCTGTTGTTATTAGATTTCTTGATTATAGCTATTCTAACTGCGGTGAGGTAGTATTTCAGTGTTGTTTTGATTTGCATTTCTTTTATGGCTACAGAAGTTGAGCATTTCTGCAAGGCCATTCTTATTTCCTCTTCAGAGAAGTCTCTCTTAAAGTCTTTGGCTCACTTATTAATCAGGCAGTTGTTTCTTTGAGGATTTGTTGTTGGGGGATTTAATTTTTTGAGCTCTAAGTATTCTTTAGATATGAAACCCTTGTCCATTGTATGGCTAGTGAAGATATTCTCCCAATCCATGGGCTTTCTATTGAATTTTTTTTACTTTGTTTTATTGTAAAAGTGATGGAGAGAGGGTTTATAGTTACATAAGTCAGGTAATGAGTACATTTCTTTTTGAACATTTTTACCCCTATCCCTCATTTTCTCTCACTTTTCACCTCTTTACTCTCCTCCTCCCCTCCCCCCAACTTGTAAGGTTCATTTTCAATATAGTGTTTAGTGATTATCACTGTTGAATTGGTTGACTCTTTGTCCCATCGTTTCTGTAGTAGTTTCTTTTGGCCACATCCTTGTCAGCATTTGTTGTTTGCTTGATAATGGCCATTCTACGTGTGGTGAGGTAGAGTCTCAGTGTGGTTCTGAATTGCATTTCTTTTATGGGAGAGATGCTGAATATTTCTTCATGTGCCTATGGGTTATTCTTGAGACTCCTCAAAAGACTAAACAGAACTACCCTATAATCTGGCAATCCCATTCCTGGGCATGTACCCAAACAAATGCAAAAAAGGCCACACTAAAGCTACCAGCACAACTATGTTCACTACAGAATATTTTTTTACAATAGCTACAATATGGAACAAGTCCAGATGCCTCTCAGTGAATAAATGTATCAAGAAAATGTGGTCTATATACACAATGGAATTCTATGCTTCCATCAGAACGAATGACATTGCCCCATTTGTAAGGAAATGGAAAGACTTGGGAGAAAATCATATTAAGTGAAGTAGCCAGACACAAAGAAAACTGGGCTACATGGTTTCTCTCATTTGTTATAATTAGTATACATCTAAGACAGTCTTAGCAGAGAATCATAATAGCTCAATAGCTATGTTCAAATGACCATATAAAATGATGCTAATCAAAATGAACTCCAAGATCAGAAACAAAAGGTTTATGTTGGTGGTGTTTTCACACATGTACTGTGTGAAGTTATTTCTTTTTTCTTTCATTTTTTTCCTTTTCTTTTGCTTTATCATCTGATGTCACTGTTTTTTATTTTGTTACTCTGTGTCTTATATATATGTTTATCAGATTTGGGGAAACAAAAGGAAATAACAAAATGGTGAGACAAAGGACAAAAGGTCAATCAATGCACAGCAATACTCACAAGACACTATTTTGAAAATAAACTTTACAAGTTGGGGAGCAGGAGTGAGGAGGGGAAGGAAAGTGGGAGAAAAATGAGAGAAGGGGTAACAAAGTTCTACAAGAAATGCTCTCATTGTCTTACATTCATTATTTACCATAACTAAGCTATGAAATCAACCTAGATGTCCATCAGTAGATGAATGGATCGAGAAGCTATGATATATATATATATATATTTATATATTTATATATATATATATATATATATAATGGAGTTCTATGCTCCCATCAGAAAGAATGGCATTGCTCCATTGGTGAGAAAATGTAAAGACCTGGAAAAAAATTATATTAAGTGAAGTAAGACAGGCCCACAGAAGAGTAGGTTACATGGTTATCCTCGTTTGTAATAACTAGAATATATCTATTATATTCATAATGGGGGGGTCACAATAGCCCAATTTCCAAGTGCATAGGACCATATATACTGAAGCATATCAAAATGAACACCAAGAATAAGAAACAGGGATCTTATTATGTCCTGTATGCAGTTATTTCTCTCTTTTTTCTGTTTTAGTTTTCTGTACTCTTTGTCTTGTATATAAGTTATCAAATCCATGGAATGGAAAAGGAACCACAGAAACAGCAGGACAAAGGATAAACTAATGAAACAATGATACCCACTTGACACTGTTCAAAATGAACTATATAACTTGGGGTGGGAAGGGGAGTAGGGAAAGGTTATTGGGAGAACATAAGGAAAGGGTAACAGTGTTTAAAAAGAAATTTACTCATTCCTTATTTATATGACTATAACCCTTGTTCATCACTTTTACAGTAAATATTTTTAAAAAGAAAAAATAACTGTAAACAGTGCAATAAAAAGCTCTTGTTTCCATTTTTGAAGTTTATTTCAATAAGCATCATTTTATATGGTCATCTGAACCCAGCTATTGAGTTCTTGTGGTCCTCTGCAAGGACTATCCTAGACATAATTATTACAAATGAGAGAAACCATGGAGCCCATGTTTCTTTGGGTCTTCTTTCTTCACTTAATATGATTTTTTCCCAAGAGATTCCATTTCCTTACAAATGGGGCAATGTCATTCTTTCTGATGGAAGCATAGAATTCCACATTTTCTTGATCCATTCATCCCCTAAGGGACATTTGGACTGATTCCATATCTTAGCTATAGAAAATAATTCTGCAATGAACATAGTTGTGCTGGTGGCTTTAATGCAGGCTGGTTTGTGGTCATTTGGGTACATACCCAGAAATGGGATTGCTGAGTCATAAGGAAGGTCTATGTTAAGTCTTTTGAGGAACCTCCATATACTACTTTCCAGAGTGGTTGAACCACTTTACACTCCCACCAATAGTGTAGTAGCATTCTCTTTTGGCCACATACCCACTAGCATCTGTTATCATTCATTTTCTTGATAATGGCCGTTCTAACTGGGGTGAGGCAGAATTGCAATGTAGTTTTCATTTGCATTTCTTTTATAGCCAGCAATGTTGAACATTTCTTTATTTGTCTATTGGCCATTCTTATTTCTTCTTCAGAGAAGTCTCTCTTTGTGTCTTTAGCTCACTTAATAATGGGGTGGTTGTTTCTTTGAGGATTTGTTTTGGGGGGCTTTAATTTTTTGAGCTTTAAGTGTATTTTGATACCAGGCCCTTATCTTATGCATAGCTAATAAAGGTCTTCTCCCATTCTGTGGGCTTTCTAATTATCTTGCTAGCTATGTCCTTTGCCATGCAGAAATTTTTTACTTTGATGCAATCCCATTTAGCCAGCCTTAATTTGACCTGTGTTGCTGGGTGTTTTTTAGGAAGTTTTGACAAGTGCCAATGAGCCCTAGTTTTTCCTCTATCCCTGTAAAGTTTTCAGGGTATCTGGTCTTACACTGAGGTCTTTGATCCATTTGGAATTGATTTTGGTGCAAGGTGATATATAAGGACCTTACTTCATTTTTCTGCATGCATATAGCCAATTATGCCAGCACCATTTGTTGAAGAGGCTGTCTTTCTTCCATTCTGTCTTTTTTGTTCCTTTATCAAATATTAGGCAGCTATAGGTCTGTGGGTGCATTTCTGAGTCTGATTCTATTCCTTTAGTCCTCAGGCCTATTCTTGTGCCAGTACCAAGCTGTTTTAATTACTATAGTTTTGTAATACAGTTTGAAGTTTGGTATTGATATTTGACCAGCACTGATAAGGATTGCATTTGCTATCTAGGGTCTTCTATCATTCCATATGAATTTTGGATTGCTTTTTCTATATAATTGAAGATTGTTGTTGGGATATTGAGGGGTATTATGTTGAATTTGTACACTGCTTCAAGCAGTATTGCATTTTCACAATGCTATTCCTCCCAATCCAGGAGTGTGGGGAATTTTCCACTTCCTTAAATCCTTTTTCAGGTTTGTAAATTTTTCATCATATAAGTCCTTCACATCTTTGGTTAAGTCAATTCCTACGTTGTTGTTGTTGTTGTTTTTTTTGAGGATTAAAAAAGGAGTTGTTTTCCCTAATTTCAGCATTGCCCTTCCCATTGTTGGCATACAGAAAAGCTGCTGATCTTTGAGGGTTAATTTTACATCATGCTACTTTTCCAAAGTTTTAGATCAGCTTGAGTAACTTGGACGAGAATCTCTGGGGTTCTTTAAATATGGAAAGATGTAATTTGCAAAGAGGGAGAGTTTCACATCTTTCCCAGTTTGATCTTATTGATTTTTCTCTTGCCTTATTGCTCGAGATAGGAATTCCAATATGTTGAAGAAGAATGGAGAGAGCAGACATCCTTGTCTTGTTCCTGATTTTAGAGGACATGGTTTTACCTTTTGACAATTAAGTATAATGCTAGCTGTAAGTTTTTCATATACAGCTTTTATTATATTGAGAAATGTTGAGGTATGTTGAAGAATATTGGCCGTTTCTCTACTATCATGTTCTTGTTGGTTTTCTATGTGTGTATGTCTTTAAGTATTTTCTGTAATGTTGACTTGGTGGAGATAAATTGCTTCAAGTTTTCTTTGTTGTGGTAAGTTTTTATTTATCACTCAGTTATGAAGGAAAGCATAGCTGGGTACACTATGCTTGGTGGGTAGTTGTTTGCCTTTAAGGCATAGCATACTTAATTCGAGGTTATCCTTAATTTCATGGCCTAGGCTGGGAAATTTATTGTTATTCTGATTGGTTTTCCTTTGTATGTAATTAATCTTTTCTCCAGACAACTTTAATGACACTTTTCTTGATCTCTATTGATCCTGTGTAGATTACAATGTGGCAGTGGATGTTCTGCTCTGGTTTGGTCTGTTTGGGCTTCTAAAGTCTTCTTGTATCTGAATGAACCTATCATTTGTGATGTTTGGGAAGTTCTCTGCTAGAATACTGTTAAATTTCCTATTCCTTTACATTCTTTCTATTTTCCTTCCTCAATATCTATTAAACTTAAATTAGGTCTTCTTATTGAGTCTTGAAGCTCCTGTAAGATCTGTTCTTGTTTCTTGGATTTGTTCTGAATAATAGTCTGTACTTTCTCTATAATATCTATTCCATCTTTATTCAAGAAACTCTGACATCTGTGTTGTCTAATTTGCTGTCAAGACTTTCTACTTTTTTTTATTTCCCTTCCTTCTAATGGATCATTTCTTTTTTTTGGGGGGGGGTCCGGTCGTGGGGCCTGAACTCTGGGCCTGGGCGCTGTCCCTCAGCTCTTCAGCTCAAGGCTAACGCTCTACCACTTGAGCCACAGCGCCACTTCCGGCTTTTTGCTTATGTGGTGCTGAGGAATCGAACCCAGGGCCTCATGCATGCAAGGCAAATGCTCTACCATTGAGCCACCTTCCCAGCTCCCTAATGGATCATTTCTGATGACTTCAATCTCTTCATTGACACTTTGTTTTAGGTCTTTTATGGATTTCTTCTTTGATTTGATTTCCAGTGTCTTCTTTCATATTCTTTAGCTGAGTAACTATTCATTGGATTCCCTTCCCTTCTTTTGGAATTCTTTAGCTTTCTGTTTGTGGATTCCATGAATTCCTCTAATAATCTTTGGTTAGTATCATCATACACATAGCTTTGTACACAGTTTCTATCTTTTCATTCAACATATTTGTCAACAGTGTTTTTTTTAATTTATTTTATTTTATTTGTGAACATACTGTACAGAGGGGTTACAATTACATGGGCAGGATAATGCGTACATTTCTTACCAAGCATTGCAGCCTCCTCCTT